>NW_028258184.1:0-91613 GCF_053883595.1 Heterocephalus glaber
TTTACATCCACATCAGTTGTAGGTACCTCAATTTTCAGAAAAAGATGGGATACAAATGAGTAGATTCCTTTAGGCACTTCAGATTGTAATAATGTCGGATTAACTAGAAATACATGTAGTGAATAAAACACAAAAGTACCATTTAAATACAGTACTGCCAACCTCAAAATACCATCTAAAGGAGCAGATCCAACTGAAACACTGAGCAGTTGCAAACCACCAGTGGGAAAACCAACATGTAAGCAGTCGACAGTCCTGTGGAGGCCCCGAACCCACACAGAGCACAAGCATCCTAAGAAACACAGGCATCCAGTGCAGCTGGCTTCAAGGCTAAAAATCATAGCAACATAGAAGTTTTGTTTGAAGGCCTAGAGTTCAAATCAAAACTGCTACTTTCTGGCTACTTTCCTTAAGTAAGTCATTTAACATTTGTTTCCTCAGTACAAATGGGGATAATTATGCATCAGTGCTGTCGTACAGAGAAAACAAAACATAATATTAAATAATACCCAGTACAAGGCTTAATAAGTGATTATCTGTTTATTGCCTTCTTTTCCTTATTTTAGAGCAAATTCTAGTAGTCATTCTTGTAACACTCTAACAAATGTCAGAGCTGGTTTTAAATTTCTGACCAAAGTGATACTTTTTTCTAAAAGTGATTACCTTTAATATATCTTTCTGATGGACAGGTCGATTATTTATAAAGATGAAACTCCTCTCTGGAGTTGAAAGGCTTGTGGAAGAGTGGTCTGCATCAAGCTTTGGAAGGAATCCACTTAGATAAATCTGTAATTATAATAAACAGTCATAGAGTATCCAATATCCACATCCAATGGTCTAGCACTATACAAATACATTGAAAGGTTAAAAAAATAGATTTTCAGCTTAAGATCTAAAGAGCTATATATGTCATATCTGAAGAATTAACCTTGAATAAAATCCTGCAGCATACTAAACTGGCGTTTATAACTCTAAGAGGAAAAATGAACATTTATAAAATCTTCAGTCATACTTTTAATTATTTAACAGTCATAGGACAAACTGCACCTGCTCTCTACTCAGCTTTACCTTCTTTTTAGTTTCTTTTCGCACACTATGCTGTCTTTCTGGATGTCTGTCCTTTTCTCTTAACCATGAAGAAGTTGCTGTATATCTTTGAGTATACCACAATGCTAATCTTACTGAGGCTGCATTTCAGAATTTTTTTAAAAAATGTCTTTTATTCTTTGAATTAACTTCCTTGGGGAACCAACCCATTGCACTTTAACTTCCTTCAGTTTTGCTTAAAGATATTTTCTACAAAAATTTTACTAATTATTTACAAGTTATTCTTATGCTACAAATATATATGAAGGAGGAGGAAAAAGGATACAAGGAAAATGATACAAGAAAGGATACATGAAAGATAAACAGAGAAAGACAGAGATTTAAGGGGTGTGAGGCAGAGAACATGTTCCTTTTACCCTTAGCTAATTAACACAGCTAAAGACACTACAGAGAATGTTAAAAGTACAGACTAGAGCTAGACTGCTAGGGTTTGAATCCTAGCTCCACTACTAGCTTATGTGACTTTGGTCAATTAAATACAGGCCTATAATCTCTTATCTGAAACAACTAGACTGCGATGTATTATTAATCTGCTGAGAAACACCAATAGTAAAATTGTAACTTAGGTTAAAGAAAGCAAGGATGTCAGTAGGCATGCTATTTTTAGTTGAGCAGAAACCATGAAAACTCCTTACCAATACAAGCCTGTAGGCTACTACCTCTGTCTAAGGGTGTCCCTCCCCTTGGAAATACGTGTGTTGAAGGAGATGCATTACCAGTTTTAGAACACTAAGTGCATTATTGTCAGGATGCCAAATTGTGCCAATTAGAAAAAATAAATTAATAAATCTGGATAATCCATTACAAAATGATACCACTTAATTAACTGCAAAACTTCACAGCCTTTATAAATGGCTGTATAATTTACCAGGTAACATGAGACTCTTCTTAAAACACCTACTGGGCATCGGGGAAAGACTATTTAAGGTCTGAAACATTTACTGGTTGTGTGATTTAAAAAAAAAAATCTGTCCTCTGGTCTGAAAGGTAAGAATAAAGAAGAAAATGAAAAAAATAGATAGTTGTTAGTGGCTTCCTTTCACTCTACCTTATAATTACTGCATGTTATGCTGTACATTACTCTACAATGATTTATGGTAATCTTAACAAGCTATATTTAAGTTATATAGAATGCAAAATGAAACAGTTCTTAGAAATAAAATACAAAAGACCAAATTGGTGCAACAAAATAAAAATGAGACCGCCTTTGCAAGATTCTGGGCCTCAACTTAGAAATGGAAGGCAAAGTACAAATTCTACTCTCCTGGTTGCTTCTCAGCTATGAGCCTCTCTTTTCTTCCTCTTCAACCCTCTTTCTAAGTTGGCTTCTGCCTTAATGACCAGCTGCAGTCATTTTATTTGCCCCCCTGAAGCCCCTGCCATTACAGGTGGCTCCCCTTTTGGAAGCACCCCACTGCACGGATCTGCACGGGTCTTTCTGCTTCCTCTACGACACTTCCTTGTTTTCTCTTCTTTCAGTAGCCCTATAAATGATAATGGTCCCTCTGAATTCCATCATTAGACTCTTTTTTTTTTTGCACTCCAATTACTATAATTTTTTTCACAACTATAGTTTCAACAACTAACCATATAAAATGATGCTAAGATACAGATACTATAGTTTCTACTTCTCTCACTCCCAAATGCTTACTAACTGCAACTGTCACAAAAATAGTCTCAAGCTCAAAGCTTCATAATATGTCACCCCACTTCTGCCCTGCTGTCCAACCAGATTCTCCTGTATTCCTTTACTCTGAGAGTCCTGCCATTTACAGAGTCTATAAAGCCCACCTCCTCTTCTCCACTCATCATGTTGATACAACCTTTACTGGTCACCTAACACGAATCTTTCTCCTCTTTTAGCCATAAAATCCATCATAACAAACATGGAGTTACATTTCTAAATACCTTAAGTACTCTGGTTAGAAGAGTGAAACAAGTTCATGTGAAAATTCCCTTCTCCTCCAAGCACAAACTACACAGCAGTGACAAAATCAATTTCTAAAGTAATTAAAAAAGACCCTGCCACATAAAAGCAAGACAAATAATGATTTATGAATGCAAAACATGTAATAGGGAGTGATGGTTAAAGGTAAAAGTCCTACATGCTGTACTATCAGACACAGGGTATGCCATTTGGAAATTAAATTCTGGCAAGAAGGTAAGGACAGAACACTGTACAAGGCAGGGGATTGAAATTAGTCTTTCTGTTTGAACTAGAGCTCATATACCACCACCTCTGGAAAAAAACAAACAAACTTTAAAATGCTGCATGACCACTGTCTGGAGCTGCTTGCCAGGGTCACAGGAAAGAACAGAGACAGCTCCAAAACCAAGAACAAGGCTAAGCCAAGCTGGCTAGGAAAAGAAGTCTAAAATCTTGGCAGGCTGAGGCATCAACTGCTAACATAGCACCTGGTTTTGAATCAGAATGGAGAGGGGAGTATCTGCCAGAAACTATGGAATGGGAGAGGTAAGTGAGGAGAGGAAACAAAACAACAAAAGCAAACCTGCATTCAAAATAATTTCAAAAATTAAAATTTCAAAGCATATAAAATAGCAGAGAATAAGAGGATTTTCCCTCAGGAAAACAGAAATGACAGAGCAATATGAAAAGGACTTTGAACTTAGTACAGTGATACCTTGGTACTTATTGTTAATTGGTTCTGGAAGGCACAATGAGTACCCAACAAACTGCTTTGGTTGGAAAGGATAACAAGTCATGAGGCCACTGACTTCAACAAGTTTTCCTGCACATCAAGTACCAAAGAAATGACGGGGACAAAATTTTCACATCAAAATACCAAATTTGACAAGTTTTAGAGCAGTGGAGTAAAAAGGTATGACTGTAAACAAATTAAAATGAGTAGCTACAAATCAAGTTTAGAAGGAAGAATATGAAAATAATCCTAAATCCTAAAAACAGATAATATGGTTTAGGGGTTAAAATTAGGCAGCACCAAGGAATTCATGCAGAAGTTAGCACGGAGTAATGCAGAAATGTCATAAGCAGCTCCATCAGGTCAAAGAGCCACACCTGAAAAATACCTAACCAAACTTCTACAGTAGTGGCTCAGTTGAGACTATCATCCACAATAAGGTTGTTCCTCCCATATGAGGGCCCTACAGATTAAAAAATGGACTCTCGCATTAAGGGAAGAGACATACAAAGATGCTCTACACCCACGGTTCCCATGAGCCAATGGGTCTGTCATCCCAGTGCAGTAAGCAGGCCCTGGTGGACAAGTTTCACAACTTACAGACATGTAACGGGAGCTGAAAATCAACTCAGGATTGCTTTCAGCCAGGGACAAGAAGTGATTCAAAGAAACTCTGACACAGGACAAGTCTCCTCTAACTACACAAGCAATATAAGAGAAAAGAAGAACATGAAAATAAAAAGCATGGAGTGGTGATGGGTGGGTGGTGGCAACACAAACACAACACCTGTTTAGACACACAGTGCAAGGACAGAAGAGGGATGGACTGATATGATCAGTTTCACCAGACTCCAACCCTTGAGTACCATGTAAATGGAACGCCAGCACACACTTTCCAAATTCTTTGCATTCCTCCATGCAAAAATAACACACGAAGGTATAGCAATAATTCTGATATCTGACAGATTACCATAAAGCTATCTTTAAGTGATCCTATTTCAAAAGAAAATTTAAAAATAAATGGGCAAGATCAGATCTGAAAACTTATCTCAAAACGGACTGGGAAAATAATTCTCAATCGCAGGACTGACTCCTGCAATAGTTCCACCCACACACAGAATTATAGCTTACCAGGGTCTAGATCACTGTTTTCCATTCCTGCATGGTGCACCTAAGGACCTTGTAAAGATGCAGGTTCTGATTCAGTAGATGAGACTTTTTTTTTTCTAATACGCTTCCATTTGATGCCAACACTACTAGTCTGTAGAACAAATTAAGACAGCCAGTGCATCGTGAGCATGAGGACACATAGGCAACAGAGTCCTATGAAGCTACAGGGAACCCAGAGGGAATTTAGATGTACCCTTAGCATCCTGAGTCAGCTACAACAAGCAACAGAATTCCAGAGATCCTACAGGCTTAAAGTTAGCAGCCAACCAAACAAAAGGCCTCTTCTCTAATAAAACTGAATAACAATATGTCTTGACTCCAATTCATGTAACTTTGTACTAGAAGGAAAGAAAGGAAAGAAAAACAGAAAAGAAGAAGATGGATGCAGGGAGACAGATATAATTGGTTTCTTAAGAACCCGAGCAGTACGGATATAGTATGCAGATTAAACCTTAAGCCCTCACCCCCTTATGGCAACTGGGACTCTCCCAGAATCTAGGAACGGGGTGATGATCTTGATTACACAACACTGAAGGACAGCCTACAGTCCATAAGCCCAGTCACCAATACCCAGTTAGATTTCCTATTCATGGGGCAAGACAGAGAATCAGACACTTTGCAAAAAAGACTTTAGGTTAGCAGAACAAAACCTAAGAAAAAGATTATTTAAAGAAGAAATACTTTAAAAACAAAAACAGTATCTTTAGAAAGAGTTAAGATTTTATATTCATAAGAAGTTATAAAAAAATAAAAACTGGGGGTTGGGGATTTAGCTCAGTGGTTTTGGGGCCTGCTGCGCAAGTGCAGGGACCCAAGTTTGATCCCCGGTACCAAAAATAAATAAATAAATAAATAAATAAATAAGCCCTTTGATATTAAATATAACTTTCAAAGTAAACAATTCAATCGTTTATCCTAAAAGAATTAAAGGGTACAGTCAGTGAGATCTCCCAAAACTTACAGAAAAAAGAAAAGATGCAAAACTTGAGAAAAGAGAAGGTCCTAATCAGTGGAGAGTGAGAGGGAGAGAAACAGTGTTAATGAATGGAAATGCATAACCCAGGAATAAGAAAGAAATGAGTCTCCAGATTCAAAAGGGCCACATAATTGCTGAGCACAATGATGACCTAACAAGTCACAGATCTAGACAATTTTTTATAAAATCTAAGAACAAACATGAAGGAAAGATATAAAGAATTTTCAAAGAGAAAAAAATTATCTAGAAAGAACTGCTATGTATTAATCTTCGAGTCAACAACAGATGATCAAAGAGATACTCAATGTCTTCAATGTTCTAAGGAAAAACTATTTTGTATTTTCTTTTTCTTTGTTTTTTTTTGGTACCGGGGATCAAACTTGGGTCCTTGTGCTTGTGAGGCATGCGGTGGAACCACTGAGCTAAATCCCTGGCCCGGAAAAACTCTTCAATTAATCTATAATTCTGTGTCTACAACAACATCAACATCAAAAGTGCAAAACATATCTCTTGTGTGCCCTTTCTGTGGAAGATATTTAAAGTTGTACCTTCAAAACATTGAGAACGAGTATCAACAAACACTTATAAGAATTAATGGAACAAATCAGTGTTCTGATTTAAATATATCTCAGGATGAGAAGCTTAAAATACAATCAATCCATATAAGAGATAAGTGGGTTCTAAGATCAATGACTTTAAAAAGAGGGAATGGAATGGATTACAAACTATAGTAGAATGATCAAAAGAATTTTTTACTGATTTGCTGAAGAAAATTTCACTTAAAAACTTTCAGAAACCTCAGAAAAACTAAAAACTTCTATGAGGTAGTTCACATGTAAAGCAAAGAAAAACTGATAAATTTTGGCAACTGATGGTAATATAAGAAAGAAAAATTTTATTTAATCAAGACAATAGGAATATTTTCATTTGTATGGCATAAGAGACATAATACTGGATCCTGTGAAAAGTGTAATCCCAACACAACAGTAGGTTTTTCAATGAAAACCACTTACAGTCATAATAATTTACACTCCATATAAATGTTCAACCTTTGGAAATCAATATTCAGACAAAAGATGACAGATTTAAATGGTTACAGGGCCGGGAATAGTGGTGCACACCTGTTAATTCTAGCACTTGCGGGGAAAGGGGATTGAGGCAGGAGGATCGCCATGAGTTCAAGGCCAGCCTGGACTACTTAGTGAGTTCAAAGCCAGACTGAAATACATAGCTCTGTCTCAAAACAAAACAAAACAAAATAAAGCAAAGCAAAAACGTTTACAGGACCAGAAGTATGGCTCAACGGTAGAACATGAGGCCTTGGGTTCACTCCTAAAGTACTGCAAACAACAGCAACAATAAAATTACATATGAAAGTATGCTATTCAGCTTGATAATAAGAATGTCTTATGGACAAAATTGAAAGAAGAGAGAGCAAGTAAGTGAGGGGAAGTATCATCTAGTATTATAGGGAGTCAGAAAGCACTAAAGCTGATAGACTGAGCAAAGAAAGTTTGAGTGTGTACATATAATGGGAAAGGGAAAGAAAAGATAAGCAAGCTCAACAATTTTACAGTCTAAAGGAAGTAAGACTCTAAACTGAAAATTATTTTTTAAAAATCAATTTAAGCAAAAAGAAAGATAAAAGCAGGGCTGGGGAAGGAGGTTAGTTTTGTATGTATTTTCTTTCCTACCTACTTTATATACATATTTTGATAAAAAGAGTCACAAGAAAAACCTCTTATTCTAACTCCCCAAAAGAGAAATATTTTAACCACGTCATTACCAAGTCAAAATTATGAAAGAACATTTTTGTGCGTACCTGAGATTCTTCAGAGTGGTACTGAAAAGACTCCAAGTTGCCCATAATAGCGGTCCCCAGAACTGACATGACAGCCATCTTGTGGTCAGATACTCTAGTTTTCTGCCAAATAACTGCCTACAGATGAAATGACATACACAACTGTTAACACAACTCAGTTACTAAATTCAAGAACTTATAGAAATTGTTTCTATAATCATTAATATATTTATGGAATGGACTTGAGAGCTATAAAGTCTGACCGAACAAACCTTGATTCCGAACTCTAGAAGCTGTATGATTTGTAGTGTTCAATACTTTCAACTTCCCTTATCCTTGGCCTTCTCCTGACAAAGGGCTGTTTTTCAGAGTTGTTCAGAAATGAAAATATATAAGGTAGGCAAGCACACACATCACTGTGGTATAAAACAGTCTCATTCAATATTCTCTCTTTTTCTCATCCTAAACTTCAGAATATGTACTTCAAAGTGCACTTACAACTTAAGTGTTACTCCAAGTAAGATAATTATTATTTTATAGAGGATGGACAGCCATGCTGCTAGGGGATTTCTGTAACTAGTTCAATAAGTGCAAAAATTTTGGAAAAAGCAAGAACTTTAACATTACCTTTTCTAATTACTTTTAAAATACAGAGAACTTACAGTTCTCATAGGGAGACGTGATGAATTTGGATTTTTTTCACTACATGTATGTAGTAGGTAGGGTAGATTAGGAGAACCATGGCCCAGACACACTAAACCAAACTCTGTGAAATGCACAATCGGGTGCAATCTGCAATCTCTTCAATTAATGAGGTCCAATTATAGTCAAGTCCCTTGAGAAATTGTCAATATAGAAACAATCCATTTGCTCAACAAATATTCACCTGGCACTCCTTAAGTACTGATAAAAATGTGCAAAGGACCAAGAAGAAAGCACATCCATATCAATATTCAAGAGGGACCTCTGGGCACAGAGGTAGAAAGAACATTAAGAGTGTGGTGCACAGACCAAAAAAGCTTTTTAAAAAAGGAAGTAGTTTTGTTTATCAATATTTAATTAGTAAACCTCAATTGTGAAGGCAATCTGTAATATATAGGGAGAAGTAAGTTGCATAAAGATGACGCACAATTAACTAAAAATATGCAGTGGCAACTCCTTCCAGGATACAAAACAGAGTACACGCCACTGGCTTAAAGTGCAACTGCTATCATTTGAATGTCTCCTCCAAAACTCATGTTGAAATTTCACTGCCATTCTAACAGTGTTAAGAGTAGATCCTAAGAAAAATGAAGCTCAATGAAATTAATTTTCCCCAAAAAATACTGTAGACAGTAGGTCACATATTTAAGACATGTACCCAAATCTTTCTGGCTCTAAACCTCTCATTCTTTTTCACTTTCCAACATTTCTCTCCTCCTCTATGGTAAAAGGGAGTGATAATTTAGAACCAAATCCAGACTTGAAACAGGAATTCCCAAAAAAATAGAGTGTCTGTCTGACAAAGGCACTTTTCATGAGTACCCTCCATGGTCATGTGATATGCTATGTAATACCTTGGTCATGTGATATGCTATGTAATACCTTGATAGTATTAACAAATAACCTCAGAAAACAAAACTATTTTTAACCTAGTCATCTAAAGATAAAAAAAATTTTCTTTAGAAGAAGGGCAAGGAGTAAAACTGGTGGTCCTAAAATCAAAGAAACCCAAATAAAAATGTCTAAAAAGAACTGGGCATGGTGGCACACTAACTGTATTCTTAGCACTCTGGGAGGCTGAGGTGGGCGATCACAAGCCTGAGCCATTTAGAGACTTAGTGAGAGTCTGTCTCAAAATTTTAAAAAAGGGGTGAGGTGGGGATGTGGCTCACTGGGAAGATCCTGGATTCTGTCTCCAGTGCCGCTAGAATGCAGCTGGTAATTGTTGGAATCAGTCTTAAATCTTATGCAGGTCCTCACACCTCAGGATTTCTAAATTTCCAGGCACTTGCATTTACTAATATTACATATAAATATAGATGTGGAGTAATTACTCTAAAACTGTGCAGCAAAACAGCAGTACTAGAAAAAACTCAGGTATTTTTCCATCCTTAAATTCAAGTTTTCAGTACCTACTGCTGCAAAAGTAACCTGTATTAGAAAAAGAACGTAAATACATAAAATCAAACTATAAAACTAAATTGTACACAATTTAAAAATTAAGGTACAGGTTTAATGTGTCTATTTCTAAACAAAATATTGTGATATGTTTTGTTAACTACATTTACACATAAAGGTTAATAAAAAGGCTAAGGTCTGACGCTCCAGGAGACGTTAGATATAGGCATCATAGGTATTTTTCAATCTTTTAATTTATCAAATATTATATAAATATTTGGGCTAAATTAAAATTTTTGGACACATCAATTTTGAATTTGTTTAATAAATGCTTATGGAGCATCTACTTTGTACCAGATTCCAAGGTAAAAGAGTCTCAGCTCTTAAGTTAAAAGTGGAGAAGGAAAATGGAGCCTACGTCTGCTACATATAGCTGCTATGTGGGTAAGACTGGAAAAAGCAGTTTGCCTCTCTGACTTATCATTCCTGATTAAATAAAAAAGTACATGCAAAAGATGAAAGCATAGAGTTTGCCTTATTGGAGATGAAGCTACAGAGATAGAAGCAAAATTATTAGTGAGCTAGCACACGATACAGAGGAGTTCAGCTTCTCTTATCTGCAATACAGATTTCACTGGAAAAATCTAACTGGGAAAATATCATGATCAGATGTGGATGTCAGAAAGAGATCTTTTTTTAAAAAAAAAAATTTACTGCTTTTATTTTATTTTATTTTTTTAATTTTTATTTTTTTTTGGTTCCAGGGATCAAGCTTGGGTCCTTGCGCTTGTGCAGCAGGTAGTAAAACCACTGAGCTAAATCCCCAGCCCCAGAAAGAGATCTTTGACAAGAATGGTTTAGTGAGAGGTGAAACTAGAATAACATGGAGTTTTTCTTTTTTTAAAAAAAAAATTACTAAAGAAAAAAACAAACAAAATAACATGACTAGAGTAATCCAACTGAGGATTTTACTAGACTAATTTTACTGAGGATATGCAAAATGAAGTTTCACATTCACAAGGTACTTCTATAGGTGCCCTGAGAGTGCTAATTCCTGCTACACTACCTGTCATGCTACTGCTTTCTCTTCTACTCCTCAAAGTATAATGGACTGCGAGCCAGTGAACATCACATTTATAGGATTACCCTTCTAGTTTTTGTTATTTTTAAGATAAGCCATTTGCAAAGTACCATATTTTACTAATATTAACAACTATAACTAAGAATCACTGGGCTGGATTACAGAACCAGCATTGGTAAGAGGGAAAGAAGACAGACTAAAGGCTAAAAGCAGACTTGAAGTGATTTGGTGACTGACTATACAAATGTGTCCTAGGCTCCTGACCTGGGAAACTGGAATGGCACTAGCATCACTTTACTAAAACAGGAAATTCAGGAGAAAACGCTGTGGCAAGAGAAGATGGGGAGTTCAGCTTGTTCAGGGTGGACTCCCTGATACCTACAACAACACCTGGTACTCAGTAGGTTCAATAAACACTCTCTGAAATTTTCAGGGTCTACTCAAGTTAAAGCAATACTTCATTATCATTTATTCCACTGCATGGAGATACATTTCAATTATCCTTTCATTAGCTGATGGGTACTTGGATTCCTTCCACTTTTTGGCTACTATGAATGATAAATTTTGGTGTGGACATACGTTTTCATGTCTCTTGAATATACACATAGGGGTGGAACTGTTGGGCCACATGGCACCTCTATGTTTAATTTTTTGAAGAACTGCCACACGCCCACACAGGACTTTGTGTGTAGCAGCTCTTCTGCTACGATGCCAGTTTTAAGCCAGCCAGCAGCTGGTGAATATCGATATTCAAAAACAACAGAAAGTATATAAAGTTCTGAATAAGCAACTGTATGAAATGACTCACATCAGAAGTCTCTTATAATGAAGTGTACAATGAAAACTTATTCACAAAAAATGCTCCTCTTTAAAGCTATGTTGGCGCTCAGATATGCATATGCACACATGCAACCACCCACTCCACGCACACGCACTCTCACCAGGCTGGGGAGCAAATCCGAGGCCTCATACATACTAGGCAAACAGTCTACCAGTAAGCCACATCCCCAGTGACACTATATATATATATATATATATTTTTTTTTTTAATAGCAAAGAATATATTTCAAGAAACTAATGTCTTAAAATTACTGCACTAAATAATAGGCACTACTGCTAACATAAGTATATTTATTTGTTTACATTACAGTGATACTTCAAGTACAGGTATAAATCTCAGCTGCTGATTAATGAAAGTCTGCTAACTCACTGTGTTCCTTGCTGAATACAGAATTGTGAAAAGATCACTTCAACAAGAAAAGCTGTGACATATGAGAACAAGAAATGTGATTTAAAAGTCTGTTTTATTTTAAAGGGAACAGTGCTGCTAGCAACTTAGAAACATGATTTCATAGTAGGGAATTATTGCATCAGTGGGCTGGTTTAGGAGGGTTTTCCAACTAGTTACACTGGGATTAGCAATAAATAATAAAGAGGTCTACCAACAGGTAAAATCTTCACTATTACATAAGCAGTACTTATTTTCAAAATATGTTATTTAAATTAAACAATTAAATGTAATAAAAATTGAGTGCAGAAGAAACTGAATTTTCAACTACATTTTCTGGAAGAAAATATAATTTGCTTTCTCTATCACTTCATCAATTCTACACAATTTTCAAAAACAGAGATTATTTCACTTCCTGAAGTTTTTTGTATATCTTGCCCTTAAGCTGAAAGCTTAACATGTGCTAAAAATACACACAAACCTCCATATGTTTTCTATCTAGGTCACAGAAAGTCGGAGCATCTGAATGTGCCAAGTAAGAATCTGACTAAGCTCACTATGATGACAGTGCAAAACCAGCTCAATCAAAACCATATTATTACATGCACTCCATCTTAGGTTTGATTGAAGTCAGCCAAATACATCTTGTCCCTTCCCTTTTCCCTTGTTCCTACTACACTGACACACACTGTTTGAAGAAAAATGAAGTTAGGTCAGATTACCCAATATTTAATTAGTAAACCTCAATTGCAAAGGCAATCTGTGATGTACAGGGAAAAGTAGGTTGGACAGAGATGACACACAATGAACTAAAAAAATGCAATAGTGACTCCTTCCAGGATACAAAACAGAGTATACCCTACTCATTTAAAGTGCAACTGCTATCATTTGAATCTCTCCTCCAAAATTCATTTGAAATTTCACCACCATTCTAATAGTATTAAAAGTAGATACTTAGAGGGCCAGGGATTTAACTCAGTGGTTTTGCCACCTGCTGCGCAAGCGCAAGGACCCAAGTTTGATCCCTGGTACCAAAAAAAAAAGAGTAGATACTTATAGAACTGATACTACGGCATGGAGCACGACCCTCATGAATCAATTAGGTTAGTTATTTCAAGAGCGGATTCTTAATTTTAAAAAGGGTGAGTTCAGTTCAATTTTCTCTGTCTCTCAAGCTTGCTTACCATGCTGTGATGAAGCCCTTATCAGAGGTGGCCCATCCATCTTGAACTTCCCAGCTTTCAGAACCATGACCTAAATAAACCTACTGCTTATAATTTACCCAGCAGAAAACAGACTAAGACAGCAACCAGATTCTTTCTGCAAAACATATGCTCAAATATATTAAGCTCACATTTGAATTTTCTAAAATCTAGAAGTCTTAACTACCACTTCCAAGATCTTACAAGTTAATCTAACTGGATCTATATCTATTGCCATCTACTCCTGGATTAGTACTGTAATGACTCTGATTCAGGAAAGGATAGGGACAAAAATACAACATTAAAAAAGGCCATTTTCAGGCCGGGGATTTAGCTCAGTGGTTCCGCCTGCCTCGTAAGCACAAGGTCCTGAGTTCGATCCCTGGTACCAAAAAAGAAGGTTATTTTCCCACACTGGCAATATGGCAACTTTGAGCCACAGTGGCAGCTTATCTTAAGATACTACCAAAGCTTTTAAATTCAACATAAAATTATGGCTTATTCCATCACAATATCAATACTTCTGTTAAAAGAACAATATCACTTTCTACTAATAAGAATTAGTATGATCGACTATTGCTAAGCAGCCTCAGGCTTTCAAAAACTGATCCTATCTTGGTAAAATTTATGCAACACAATTCTGAATTCCAAATCTCCTATGTTCACTTTGACTCTACTTAAATATTTATTTTATATTCTTTTTCTGGAATAGAACATCCACGACTATTTTCTTTCCTGAAGGTTACAAAGGAATTAATAATAGACGTTTTTGCTACGGGAGAAAGGAATTAAATGAGCTAGGCAAACGAGAAATAAAATTTTGCATCCTACCTTTCCTGCTTTTTTATTTGAACCATGTAAAAGCAGAATTTAAATATCCAATAAAAGCCAGATATAATAATCCCAGCTGCTTGGGAGGCTGAGGTAAGATGAGGGCAAGCTGAAACCAAGCCTAGGGCAATTTAGTAAGACTCGGGCTCAAAATAAAACCTTAAAAGGGCCAAGAATATAGCTCAGGTACAGCACTTGCCTGGCATTCACAAAGCCCTGGTACCACACACATATACAGGCACACACATACAGGGAAAAAAAAAATATAAAAGCATCGAGTTAATTTTTGCTTAACTTTCAAAGGAAGATTGTAGAGACTGATTTCTTCATAGTTTTTAAAACCAAGAAATATTGTTTCCAATTGCTCATCAGATCTTGTCTTGTCTAATCAGAAATGTTTTTCTTGTTCAAACCGTTTTCTCAGGCCCTGTGCAACTGCCTACACGACTGAACCAGCTTCCACAGCCTTACACACGACTCATCATAATTGGGTCCACCCTCCAATACCAGGAGAATTATTCTGTTTTGTTAGTCTCCTACCGAACACTTTCCAAGAACAATAGTCCACATTCTCGCGTAAGGTACACCAGGTCTTCAGAATCCAGACCCACGCAATTTTTGCAGACTGACTTCCCCTTCTCTTGCATCAACTTTCTCTGACCTCTGATAACCTGATATTGTACACACTGCTCTGCCTGCCCTGAATGCCTCTGCCCACCTCATCTTTCTCCAGAACCATTTATAAGGCAATTTCTTCTAACAAGCCTTTTAAAATCTAACCAGATTTTAATGCTATTCAGAGCATCAAACATAGCAGTTAACGTTTACTGAGAATTTATGGAGCAGGCACTGGACTAAGAATGCTTTATCTCATTTTACTTCATAAGTTACACTCTATTGTGTATTTCATTTTAAAGATGAAGATGTTGAAGCCTAGACATGTAATATAAACCAATTAATAGTAAGCTATAAGGCCAGAACTTGAAGTCATGCTTGTCTAACTGTAAAGCCAATTTTCTTAATAGTTAAATAAGTCCTTCTTGAAGATGAAAGGAAGATTGTAGATGGCCTCTGAAAGTCCTACTGTTAAAATGATTTTTCCTCAAGATTAAAAATTATCAAAGATCTGAAACATTTTCTAACCATAGCACATAAAGGAGAAAAGATAAATTAAAAAATATTCTCATTTTATAAGAGAAGTCTCCCATATAGTTCTACATGTGTAGCTCTTTACAGCTTAAAAAAATTGTATTATATAATCACTTCAAACTTATAAACAAAGCCTAATATAGCAACATCAACTGATATGAAAATATTTAATTACCCAACTGAAGCTAAATTTGCTTAAGATAATTGAAGAGAAAACAAATTTTGTTTTTTACATTGGTTAACTCAAGTTTTTAAAATAGAATACTGTGATTGTAAGAAGACTCTCAACACTATTCCATGACAAGCAAAGCAAAGAGTAAATCCTACTTAAATTACATATACAAGAGGAACACGAAAAAGAACACAATGTGTTTTTAGGTCATGGAGGTGAGGTTTATAACCATCGCTTTTCTCTCCTCGCGTACAAACACAATTTAGCAATTTCTTACTCAACTGTTAAACTAAAATTCATAACATCTGTTCTTTGTCTTAAAAAACAAAAAAGCAGGTAGAGAGATAGTTTGTCTTGACACTCTAGTAATAATATTCAGCAGCTCGACAGCATAATATCCATTTTATAATTCTAAATTAAAATACATAAACTGTTTTAGCAGACTAAGTAACAAATATAAATGGCACTGCCTGTAATCCCAGCACTCTGGGAGGCTGAGGCAGAAGGATCACAAGTTCTAGCCCAGGCTGGGCAATGCAGTAATTCAGTAAGACCCTGTTTCAAAATATGAATAAAATTAAAGGGTGGAGGGGGCTGGGGATGTGCAAAGGCCCTGGGTTCAATCCCCAATACCACTCCTCACAAAAGGCAGACAAAATATTAAAGTAAATAGCATTCCAAAGTTCACTGCTTATCTTTTCAAACACCTCTAAGGTCTGTGAGTATGTTTATCACCACCTACACATGACAGAGGAAATCTCTGCCTATCATTTGTCCTTCTCAATACTATTGACTTCAGGTCAGCCTTCTGGATCTGTTCTTTAATCTCAGAACCTTGAGGAAACTGCAAATCTTTTCATCTCTAACTTCACAGAAAAGGTTACTTGCAAATCAACCCACTACTGCTTTCTAACAATATTTACTTCAGCTTTCACCTTTTATTCTTATTAAGCAGAATACCTTATCTATTATGTTTTGTACTTTGTAAAACTTCCCAACTCTAAACTTGGTCTTACCCCTCCATAACTCATGCTAAATGAAGCTACCTCACTTCTGCAAGGCAACCATACCCTCCACATGGTCCTCCTTCAGATTAAGACCGAACTACTCAAACTGCTGGGAATGGACCAGGATTAAAAAATACTATTTGTGTCTGACAAGCAGGTGCACACCCCTAATTCCACTGGGAACTCTGGGATGCTGAGGCAGCAGGACCGCAAGTTTGAGCCCAGTCCGGGTAACTCAGTGAGATCCTATCTCAAAATGAAATAAAATATAAAATAAAATAAATAAAATAAAATAAAATAAAAAATAAAAAATAAAAAAAAATAAAAATAAAATAAAATAAAATAGGGATAGGGATGTAGCTCAGTGCGAAGGCCCTGCATTCAATTCCCAGTACTTAAGGAGAAGAAAAAAAGACCTTAAAAAAACCACTACTACCACTTATCACACACACACACACACACACACACACACACACACACACGCAAATCCCAAAACCAAATCCAAAAAAACTATTTGTTAAAATATTTGAGGCAGGACAAAAAATTTTTCAGTGGTCATTTCACACATAAAGATCTATTAATACCTCCCCTCAAAAATAGAAAAAAAGAAAATAAAAAGTTCTAGGAGTCCTACATTCTATTTCATGATTATCAATCATTCTAATACTCATTTATCATGCTAAGTGATAAAAATATGAAATTTCAATTTCATGAGAGGAATGAAAGTGTCCAAAATATATGAAGATACCCGTAAAAATCAAAGTTTTACAGTTGAAAAAATCTGTAGAGATCTGATCAACTCTCATTGGCCTATATTCAAAGGATAAATTTGTGCAGGATTTCCTAACAGATACTACTGAACAGAAGAAAACTCCCTAGTGTTGGAGTAAAAAGTTTGTGTTATGATAAATAAAAAGTATACAAATTGTCATGCCTGGTCTGAATGAGACCTTTGCAAACCAAACTGGCTGCTCTCAACAAACAACAGGCCATTCTCAGTAAATAAGGCAGACAGCCCACACTGACTGTCCTTGGCCCCTCAGTCATAAACATTTCTTATGCTCATAGCTCCCTTTTCAATACCTATCTAAACCTACTTTTCTTCCCAGCTAGGTGCTAATATCTCTCTCAATGTTAGCCCTTCCACCCACAGACAAAAATCTCTCCCAGCTAGCTGCTGATCTCTCTCTCTCTGTCTTGTCAGCTCATCCATACATGGATGTAATAAACTTGGGTCTTCTCAGCTAGCTGCTGAAATCTGCCCCCAATTTCAGTCTCTGCTCCCTTGATTAAACCTTTTTTCTCACAAAGCCTGTCCGAGTGAGTGGTCTCACATGTACCATTTATTAACACAAATATATTTGGTTAGATGATCGCTAAAAGATCATTTCTTAATTGAATGTGCTCACTGAATTAAGTCAGCGGAAACAAAATACACTGAACTGATAGCTTTCAGAGACGTTCCCTAACAAGTATGCTACTCCATTATGTCCTATCCATGAAGTCATGTATTTCTTGATTTTCTGTAACGAAGACTATCAATAACTTAGCTTCCAGGAAAGGAAACAGACTACAACAGTATATGTAAATACAATTTAAAAAATCGTAAAAATTGAAGAGATTACCAGGGAATCCAAAAGGATGAATTTACCCAAAAGAATTTATTATGAGGCAGAGTTAAGAGAAGCCACACAGTGTTTTAAACTGGTGCTTTATACATTTATGTATTGTGACTTTAGCACTGCTGAATTCATTTAAACACCACCCCAGGCCATGCATGCACGCAGGGAGTATGAAGAGGAATACAGATCAAGTAGATGTAGCCCTTCCACAAGGGGCTCCACAAATGCAAATCACTGGCAAGGATGCAAAAATGTCATCCTGGGAAAACAGTATGTGGAGAATGCAATGGGAACACCTGAAGCCTTTTTCAGTTCTCCAAGGGGTAATGGAAGGCTTTAGACACTTTCTTTTTTTCTTCTCCGTACCAGGGATTGAACTCAGGAACTTGTGCTTGCAAGGCAGTCGCGGTGCCACTGAGCTACATCCCCAGCCCCGACACTTTACAATAGTGTAGATAAACACCAGAATCAGAAACCAGTCCCACTTATAAATTTGGATTTGTCTTTTATCTTTTCTATATACAGTAATTTCATAGAACTTGGGTGAAAAGTAAAAGAAATTGATATGAAAAAATATGAGACATTTAATGTAAATTCTTATTATGAGTTTACAAATAGCAAAAAATCAACAAGAAACATTCAAAAGAAACAAATCCCTCTAAAACAAGCAACCAACCAAACAAAAACATACTTGATAATCGGCCCCAAGTTAACTTTAAACCATTGAGGGGAGGGGGTTTGAAGTCTAACTACATCAATTTAAAAGGAAACAAAAATAAAAATCCACCCAAACTTTCCAGATTACTCCTGGAAGAGTAATTTCTGCCCAAGGAAGAGGCATTCGAGCCACAGTCCTGAACTGGAATCTCTGTGTGTGTACTGCCTTCACAACCCTGGCGGGGATGGGGCAGCAGCGTGCGACCTTCAACACTGGCCCAATTGTACAACACCTTTCCTTGATTCCCCTATAGCACAGCTGCAACAGAGCTGGAGGAACATCAAAATGCTCTGAGTAAAAATGCCAAGAGGCCTAATGAAGGACAAAATGAACAAAGACTACTAAGAATATACCAAATACAAGTTATAAGACACTACTTATTTATCTTCAGTTTATAATCCAGATCTTTAGCCACCATCTTAGAGGTTTGGAAGTGGTATCAGGAGATGGAGCTACCACGTTCACTGCCAAATCCCCAGGGCCAAATTTCTGGGTTTTGGCTTCTGGCTAAGGCCTCTTTCCAGACTGACTGAAATCAGAGATATTCAACCCTTCAAAATTTTGTCTTCATTTGTTCAAATTTCAAAACATACTTATATCAAAATGAACAGGCCTCAATCAGACTCTGACGACGTGGAGATGGGAACACTCTTTAAATCACATTGCTCTCTCAAGTAACAGTTAAAACCTCTTTATACTATTGAGATCCAATTCAGCTTCTGCAATACCAGGGAGGGCTAGGGATAAAATTCAGTGGCAAGCACATGCTTTGAATGCTACACAAATATTTTAAGAAAGTATTCACAAAAATCAACACTTAGGAAGCACAGGAGTAACCCTTATTTGAACTTATAAAATTAAGATTATGTGCTCAACTAGCAGTCTATGAAATTATTTATGTGTATATGAAATAGCTCAAATACTAAATTGGTTTCAGATACTATCGCATTAAGAATAACTTCTAATTCTGGGAAATAATAACTTTATAAATGAAAATATATATAGCAGGACCTCATGGGGGATTCAATTATTACAACCTTAAAACTGTAGTGCTCTTCTAAGAAATGGCTCTAGCGCCCACACCCTACCGAGGTCCCCAGTCGCGCGGAAGACACCGAATCACCCCGCTGCAGACAGGCAGTCACCTGATTCCACACTACAAAGACGCAGAGGACACCAGACCAACAGACCAAGGTACTGAGTCCCACTGTTCCCGGCCCAGAGGTAGGGGGCTTCTGAGCCATCGTTCCACTGCTCCTGGTCCAGCGGAAGGGGCTTCCGGGTCACCATCCCTCCGGCTGCTCCCAGCCCAGAGGAAAGGGCTTTTGGGCCACCTTCTGTCCCGCTGCTCCCGGCCCAGAGGAAGGGGCTTCCGGGCCACGATCTCTCCCACCGCTCCCGGCCCAGAGGGAGGGGCTTCTGAGCCACAATCCCACTGCTTCTGGTCCAGAGGAAGGGGTTTCCCGGCCACCATCCCTCCGGCTGCTCCCAGCCCAAAGGAAAGGGCTTTTGGGTCACCATCTCTACCGCTGCTCCCGGCCCCTGGCCCACCTCACCCAGCTCAGAGAAGGTAATCCGTGCAGGCGCTAACAGCGCCCCAACCCAGTCGAAATGAGAAAACACGTAAATAAGTCTCAAAACCAGATTCCCAGATCACCTACAGCAACCACAAAGGGAAATGAGATGGAACACTCTGATACTCAATCATCTGGACCCACTGAACTGGCAACAAAAGGGGATCTGGAAAAAATGAAATCAGAAATAATTTCTCAGATAACAGGAGAAATTGTGCCCCTAGTGCAAGACATGATTAATAAATCTAGAGAGGAGCTCAGGAACATGATGGAATCCCAACATAAGAAACAAATGGAATCCATAAAACAGATGCAAATACATTTCCAGGACATAAAAAAACTCCATTGAAAGTCTACACAGCAGAATGAGCCAATGTGAGGGCAGAATTTCAGATATAGAAGATAAGATTGCAATTAGTGACCAGGAAAAGAAAAATTGCATCAAAATTATAAGGGAACATGAGAAATCAATCCAGCAGCTGCTAGATGATGCAAAAAAGAATAACATAAGACTGACTGGGCTCAATGAAGAAACAGGAGAGAGTGCAGATGACATAAAAAATCTCTTCACAGAAATAACGGCAGAAAACTTCCCAAGCAGGGGGAAAGAGCTTGACATACAGATAAGTGAGGCATATAGGACTCCAAATAGCCTTGACCAAAAAAAAACTACACATAGGCATATAATTGTTAAGATTCCAGAAACACAACAGAAGAACAAAGTTCTCCAAGCAGTCAGAGAAAAGAAACAAATCACATACAAAGGAAAGCCCATCAGAATCACAGCAGACTTCTCAACACAAACCATCAAGGCAAGAGCTTGGAGTGACATATTCCAAGCCCTAAAAGAAAACAGCCTCCAACCCAGACTGATGTACCCTGCAAAACTATCTTTCAAAATTCATGGAGAAATAAGATACTTTCATGACAAAGAGCACCTTAAGAACTTCGTGAATACCAAACCAGCACTCCAAAGAATTTTACACAATATCCTAGGAACAGACATTGAGGATCACAACCCCAGGAAGCAAAGCAGAATGAACCCATCTGGCATGACAAGAAATTAAATGTAAAGGGGGAGAACCCAACAAAAAGAAAAAGTCATGGCAAGGACAAGTCAATATGTTTCAGTTATAACCATCAACGTTAATGGTCACAATTCGCCAATCAAAAGAAACAGACTGGCAGAATGGGTCAAGAAGCAAAATCCAACAATATGCTGCATACAAGAAACACACTTCATTCAAAAGGAAACTCATAGACTGAAAGTTAAAGGGTGGAAAACAATACTCCATGTGACAGGAACCTGAAAATAAGCAGGAGTAGCTATCCTCTTTGCAGATCAAGTACATTTCAAACCAACACTGATGAAGAGAGATGAAGAAGGACACTACATCCTTGTAAAGGGAACAATCCAAGAGGAAGAGATGACAATCATAAATATCTATGCACCAAACACTAGTGCGCCCAACTATATAAAACAAATACTAACGGACATGAAAAGTCATATATGCACTAATACAATTGTAGTGGGGGACCTCAACACCCCACTGTCACAAATAGATAGATCAACTAGACAAAAAATAAGTAATGAAATACTAGAACTCAATCGAACTCCTGAACAAATGAACTTAACAAATGTTTACAGAGTCTTCCACCCCACAAAATCAGAATATACATTCTTCTCAGCTGCACATGGGTCATTCTCAAAAATAGACCACATACTCACACATCGAACATGTTTAAGTAAGTGCAAAGGAATTGAAGTTATCCCCTGTATATTATCAGACCATAGTGCGATGAAACTGGAGATCCATAGCAAAACAAACTCAAAAAATTTCATAAACACGTGGAAATTGAAGAACACACTTCTGAATAACCAACGGGTCACAGAGGAAATTAAAGAAGAAATCAGACAGTTCCTTCAATTAAATGACAATGACAATACAACATATCGGAATCTATGGGACACAATGAAAGCAGTCTTACGAGGGAAATTCATAGCAGTGAATATGCACATTAGGAAAACAGAACGAGCCCAATTAAACAACCTGATGCTGAACCTCAAGCTTCTAGAAAAAGAAGAGCAGGACAACCCCAAAGCTCATACAAGGGAGGAAATTATAAAGATCAGAGGAGAAATCAATGCAATGGGGACTAAGAGAACGATACAAAAAATCAATGAAGCCAAGAGTTGCTTCTTCGAAAGAATCAACAAAATTGACAAACCCTTAGCCAACCTTGTCAGGAAAAGGAAAGAAAAGGCCCAAATCCATGCAATTAGGAATTAGAAGGGTGAAATTACAACAGACCCAGCAGAAATCTAGATGATCATTAATACCTACTTCCAGTACCTATACGCCAATAAGATGGACAACACAGAAGAAATGGACAGATTCCTAGATACATATGAATTACCAAAGTTGAACGAAGAAGACCTAAAAATTCTGAACAACCCAATATCAACCAATGAAATTGAAAATGTAATTAAAAACTTATCACCTAAGAAAAGCCCGAGCCCTGATGGCTTCACTGCTGAATTCTACAAGACATTTAGAGAGGAACTGCTGCCACTACTGTTTCAACTCTTCAATGAAATTGAAAGGGAAGCAATACTCCCAAATTCATTCCTGGAAGCAAGCATCACCTTGATCCCCAAAGCAGAGAAAGACCCAACTGAAAAAGAGAACTGTAGGCCAATCTCACTAATCAACATAGATGCAAAAATCCTTAATAAGATACTGCCAAACAGAATGCAGAAGATCATCAAGAAGATCATACACCCTGATCAAGTGGGATTCATCCCAGGGATGCAGGGATGGTTCAATATATGAAAATCAATTAATGTAATACACTATATCAATAGAGCCAAAGACAAAAACCATATGATTATCTCCACAGATGCAGAAAAAGCATTTGACAAAATCCAACATGCATTTATGATAAAAACCCTACAATAAATTGGAATAGATGGTCTCTACCTTAAATTGATAGAAGCCATCTATGAAAAACCAACAGCCAATATCATACTAAATGGTCAAAAACTGAAATCCTTCACACTCAAATCAGGAACAGGACAAGGATGTCCACTATCACCACTCTTGTTCAATATAGTTCTGGAAACATTAGCCACGGCAATTAGACAAGAGAAAGAAATAAAAGGAATAAAGATAGGAAATGAAGAAGTCAAATTGTCATTATTTGCAGATGACATGATACTCTATATAGAAGACCTCAAGAATGCCACCAAAAGTCTTCTAGACTTAATAACCAAATTCAGTCAAGTAGCTGGTTACAAGGTCAACACACAAAAATCAATAGCTTTCCTCTACACCAATGACAGACTCACTGAGAGAGAAATAGGGCAAATAATTCCTTTCACAATAGCATCCAAAAAACTGAAATACCTAGGAATCATCTAATGAAAGAAATCAAAGACCTCTTCTCTGAAAACTATGGCACTCTGAAAAGAGAGATTGAAGATGATATCAGAAAATGGACAGACATCCCCTGCTCCTGGGTTGGAAGGATTAATATAGTGAAAATGGCCATACTTCCAAAACTGCTACAGAGATTTAATGCAATTCCAATTGAGATCCCCGCAGCATACTTCATAGACCTCAAGAAAACAATCCAAAAATTCATTTGGAGCAAGAAGAGACCTAGAATAGCAAAAGGAATTCTAGGTAACAGAGGCATAGCAGGGGGTTCACAATCCCCAATCTGCAACTGTACTACAAAGTTACTGTGATAAAAACAGCATGGTACTGGCAAAGAAACAGACTCGAGGACCAGTGGAACAGATTAGAAGATGCAGAAACAACGCCAGAAACACTCAGCCACCTCATCTTCGACAAAGGAGCCAAACACCCTCACTGGAGGAAAGATAGCCTCTTTAATAAATGGTGCTGGAAAAATTGGGCTTCAACTTGCCAAAGATTAAAACTAGACCTATATCTCTCACCATGCATTAAACTAAAATCAAAATGGATTAAAGATCTCAATATTAAAATAGAAACTCTGAACCAGTTGGAACAGAGGTTAGGTAGAACCCTTGAAGACATCGGTGTAGGAAAAGATTTTATGAACAAAACCTCAGTTGCCAGTGAACTAGCACAAACAATCAACAAGTGGGATCTCTTCTTATTCTTCTGCACAGCAAGAGAAACCACCAGCAGTGTGAAGAGACAACCCACAATGTGGGAAAAAATCTTCACCTGCTCTTCCTCAGACAAAGGTCTACTATCTTGAATCTATAAAGAACTTAAAAAGATCAGACCTCCCAAATTTAAAGACCCAATCCAAAAATGGGCATCTGAAATGGACAGACATTTCTCAGACAAAGAAGTAGAAACAGTAAATAAATACATGAAAAAATGTTCAACATCACTGGTCATTCGAGAGATGCAAAGGAAAACAACGCTGAGATTCCACTTCACTCCAGAAAGAATGGCTGCTATCATGAAATCAACCAATAACAAATGCTGGTGGGGCTGTGGGGAAAGAGGAACCCTGCTCCACTGCTGGTGGGAATGTAGACTGGTGCAAGCACTGTGGAAATCAGTATGGAGATACCTCAAAGAACTAGGACTGGAAGTCCCATCTGACCCTGCTATTCCACTGCTGGGGATCTTCCCCAAAGAATTAAAAGAATCATACCACAGTGATATATGTGCACCCATGTTCATAGCAGCGCAGTTTGTAATAGCTAAAACTTGGAAACAGCCCAAATGCTCATCAACTGGAGACTGGATAAAGAAAATGTGGTTTTTTTATAAAATGGAGTACTACTCAGCCACAAAAAATGAGAAATTAGAGACATTTATAGCTAAATGGATGCACACTGAGGCAATACTCTTAAGTGAAATAAATAGGACACACATGTGTAAATACCAAATAGTTTCTCTGGTGTGAGAAACTGAAAGTGTAAATAAGGACTAAAATGTATAATAGGTAATGTGAAATAGGAAGAAAAGGGCCAAAGGGGAAGGAAGTGGGAGGGCTAGGGGAAAGGATAGAAAGGAATGGGATTAATATGAGAAAATGGAAAAATAGGAAAAAAATCTTTGTAAATAGGGAGGAATGGGGGCTTGAAGGGAGGGCTGGGCAAGGGTGAAAAATAAGAACCAAGAGAGACTATATAAAGGTTCAAATTTCCAATGATGAATGTCATTATATTGTATACCTAAAATGTACCAATGATTAGAATGAATAATCGATAATGCAAAATAGGAAGAAAAGGTCCAAAGGGGTAGGGGCAATGGGAGGGGCAGGGGAAAGGAAAGAAGGGAAAGGAAAAAATGATGAGAAATGGAAAAAATGGAAATAAAGTCTTTGTAAATAGGGAAGGGTGGAGGGCGTGAAGGGAGGGCTAGGAATGGGGAAAAAATAAGAACCAAGATGCATTATATAAAGGCACGATTCCCAATGAGAAATGTAATTGTGTTGTATACCTACAATGTACCAATAAAAGAATTTAATACAAAAAAAACCCCTCCAAAATCCAAAACAATCAAAAACTCAAAATCTTCTAGTCTCAAACCTTTCTGATAAAGTGTCATCTACCTGTAATTTCCATTATACATGTATCATTTATTCAATGCAATTTTAACTAATAAGTTTAATGAAATATACTAAATAAATTACATAATATTTCTATTTTCCAAAAAAAAAAAAAAAAAAAAGAAATGGCTCTAGCCATTCTCCAAATAATATCTATTTTAAATAAACTCACTACATCCACTTATAAATTATTTTCCTTTGGCTGTCTCATTATTCAATATGCTTTCAAGGAACATGGTGATGAAAGAAGAAAATACCTCTTTCTAACAGCCATACTGGCAAGAACATCAATATTATCAGTATTCAAAGAATGTCTTGGCAGGTTAAACCTTCATCAAAAGAAGGAACACTATCTAATACAAGTTATCAAAATAGCAATAGTACTTCTCATATTATGTGCAATATTTTGTTTCTTATGCAGAAAAAATAAAGACATCAATATTATCATGTTTCAATTTTAAACAAGGACAAAAAATGCTTCAAAAAGCACATAAAGAATAATGAAAGTAAACATGTTTAAAAGAAAAAGGCTAACAGGCAAACAGGATTCAGTATTCAGAGATTTACAATAACATGTCAATGCTGTGCTAGAAGGTTTAACAATATATTTTAACCTTTTTTTAGGCACAACACAACTAATAAGAAATTTTAAGAATAATCCACATGAGCAAACAAAAGCTTAAAGACAAAGCTTGTTCTATTTCAGTACATGATCTCTTTGTGTAATAATTAACATTTAATATTACTGTAAGACTTTTTATTATCTTAAATTACTGTCATGGTATAACATTCTCAGCATACTCTCCAGGATTTAAACTGCATCTGAAATTACTGAAGGCCATAAAGGGACCTGGATTTGCTCAGTGTAAGTTCAGATACAGTGTCCTCTGAAAATAAAATACTGTTTAGTACAAAAGACTGCTTTTCATTCTCAGATGAAAATACCTAGACTGACAGTGTTACACTGGTTGATAAACTTTAAAGAAGAGATATGTTTGACTTTAAGTGAATAAGATCTCCTCCTATTGGATGAGAGGGCGATCTGGCTGCGACATCTGTCACCCCACTGATCGCCAGGGTGGATTCAGCTGATCTGGCCAGGCAGGTGTCCCCTTCCTCCCTCAATGCTCCATGCGCGTCCCTCCCGAAGCTGCACATCAGAGGACAACCACCCCCAATGGATCTCCTTATATTATCTCAAATACTTCTGATATACTCATTTTCATTATATGAGGCAATAATTGTTATCTGTTATGTTTTCCCTTATTCAAAACTTTTTCTTTAGTTGCACTCAATTTTCTTTTACAAATACATGATACCTGTTTCCTCTTCATATTTTGCCTTTTGGATCTGTTTTCCCTTCCTGATTATTATTTTCTCCTGACCCCGGTCTTGACTTGGGGATACTGAACTGCACGAGGTCAAGGTTTATTTATATTAGCAGAATAAGCCTCCATCCATCAACGTCCTGAGGAGTCAGCATGGTAGAGCCTCCAAAAGGAACAGGTGGCTGACTCTTTTTTTTTTTTTCTTTAAAGAGGACCAAAGATTTTGATTGTAAACATTTCACCATCACTTGACAATAGACAATTGACAATTTTTTTTCTTTTGAGACAGGGTCTCACTTTATAGTCCAGGCTGGCCTTGAGCTTACTACATAGCTGAGGTTGGCCTTGAACCTGCAGCAATCCTCCTGCCTCAGCCTTCCAAGTGCTGGGATTACAGGCATGTGCCACCATGCTCAGCTAGAAGAATCTTCTTAATAGGCAAAAAGACATGGAGTAGAAAGAAAACTGAATCAAAACAGATTCTGACCTAAGTACTATTACTTGTTGAAAAATATGCATTTTTCCCATATTTTTGATTGCTCTGAGCTTCAAGTTCCTCATACAAATAGAGATAATAGTGTTTACCTCACAAAGTTATTCTAAGTATTCTGAAATCGGAAAAAAAGGATATAAATCTAATGTAGTATTAAATGGGAAGAAAACAGTAGAGTGTAAAGAACCTGTACTCTGCAAGGCATTCTAAGTTTCAAATGTCATCTCAACAATTGTGTAACCCTAAATAAAATACTAAACCGCTGAGTTCAGATCAGGGGACAGCTGCAAAACTGACCTAAGGTCTACTTCCTTGGCTGTTACTGGGGAGATTACAGGAGAGCAATTAATGCCCCTAGCAGCGATCCTGGCACTGTGTCGCTCCTCGTTAAATGTTAATTTCCTAGGCCCCAGCAGGCTTCCACACTACTGTGTGGGTCTGTTCTCCTTCCATTACATAGTCTCCTTTTTTTGGTATTGGGGATTGAATTCGGGACCTTGCCCTTGCAAGGTAGGCAGCAGCATCACTGAGCTAAATCCCCGGCCCATCCTTCCATTACATATTTCAAGGTGACCCTGTAGAGTTTGGGGAAAAACAAGATTATCAGAAACCACCTAAACCTTTCTTCCCCTAAGAGTCATCAAACAACATGATGAATTCCTTTCCTTAACAGCCCTGCTCTGAAAACTGGAAGAAATGAGGTAGGGTGGTCTTGAAACCAACCAAGCTCTTCCAAAGAAAAAAAGTGTAAAAGGTAAAGAATGTTCCCAAATTGTGAACTCTTTGAAGGAATAGAACAAGACTCACTCATCTTCCAATTTTCAGAATCTATTATTGCATCTGATGAAAGAAGCATACAAGTATTTCTTGCATTAAAAAGTCCTTTAGGAGAATCACTGATCTTAGGTAGTAAGAAATATAGGTAAAATTAATTTTATATAGGTACTATATGATTAATTACAGATGCTCTTTATTTTATGAAGATACAACTAAACAAATGTGGACTAAATTTTTGTCTTTGGGCTGCTATAACAAAATATCTCATAAACAACACAAATTTATTTCTCATAAGGAGGCTAGGAAATCCAAGATAGGCACCAGCAGACCTGGTGTCTGGTGAGGATTAACTTTCTGGTTCACAAGCAGCACTTTCTGCGTGTCCTCAGATGGCAGAAGAGAAGGCAGCTCTAAGGGCACTGATGCCGTTCACGAGGGCTCTGCTCTTCTGATCTAATCACCTCCAAAGGCTCTAGGTCCTGAAATCACCCTGGTGATTAGGTTTCCCACAAATAATCCCGCAAGTGAGGGGTTCAGTCATTAGCATATATCGAACTGATCTGGATAAAATACATTGTCTCCTTATTATATTATATTATATACCAAAATAATCTTATCAAATATAACAATGCTCACCTTATAATGTACAAAAACAATCCTTAAGTCAGGTTTAAGGATACCATAGCTCATGAGGAGATCCTGGACCTTTTTGAGTTCATCTTTACATTTTTTAGCAGTTGAGTAAAACTGCTTTCTTACAGGCAGATTCCTAAATAATCTTAAAACAGTTACAGTTGTACCTGTTGGCAAATAAAAGGCTAGCTAGACATGGAAGAAATTGTAAAGATCTTCAAATTCATACTCAAATCCATAGTCAGTAAGGAACCCTTTCTATACCTAAAAGCTAATCCTCCTCCCAGTGTGGGAGGAAAGGAAAGCTCATCTTTGCAAACTATTCTGATCTCCTGCTAGACTCTATCTGTAACCTGCTAAGTATGCAGTCTAAGCAAGTATAATTTTATTTCTACCAGTGCAGAGAAACATGGCTCACTGGAACACAGTATCTTTTTTTTTTTTCTTTCTGGTACTGAGGATTAAACCCAGGGCTTCGCTCAGGCTAAGCAAGTACTCTACTACTGAGCTACATATCCAGCCCTTTTTCTTATTTTATTTTGAGACAGGATCTTGCTAAGTTGTTCAGGTTGGCCTTTAACCTGGGATCCTCCTGCCTCACTTTCCTAGCTGCGATTCCAGACACTGCCACCACACAATGTTAGAATGCAGGTTAAAAAATCTGCTGATATTCAAACTACCTGGAGATGTTTATTCTGCACTTTACAATCTACAGGTGGTACAAGAATATACAACATATGTGATAACCTTAATTATACCATTAAAATTTCTTACCTGAACTAATATCCAATAACTTGGTTTTATTTACCCATCTTCAACAACATTCAAAACACAGGACAATGAAACAAAAGAATTAAACTAAAAAGCTAATAAAAATTACACTTGTTAACGATTAGGTTAATAAGTAGCTTGTATCTAAAAAAATAAAATTACATGAAACTAAGACAAGATGTTTGTAGGGCCGGGGATTTAGCTCAGTTGTTCCGCTGTCTGCCTCGAAAGTGCAAGGTCCCAAGTTTGATACCTGGTACCTGCCCCCCTCCCCGCCAAAAAAGACTAGCTGTTTGTCATGGCCATATGCAATAGGTATGTGTCTTATCTTGTCTTTTCTTGGCTTTTTGAGACAAGCTCCTGGCCTTGAACTCGCAGCAATCCTCCTGCCTTAGCCTCCTGAGTGCTGGGATTACAGGCATGCACCACTTCACCCACCTGTTTGTTTTTTAAAATATGTTTTAAAACTACTAGTCACCAGCAAATCTCAGACTTGTTAAATCAATCTCCCTATGTGATTCTAATGAATATATAGCCAGAAACGAAAACCATGCACTGAAGAGTTAAAACAAACAAACAAACAAAACACCAATTTAGGTCTCTGGCTTCATGTCTTGCTGGGTATGACCCTTCCCTCCTGCACATGCCTCCATTATCATGTGATGAGACCCTCACCACAGCCCCTGAACCTCCTAAACTGTGAACTAAATTAACTCTCTTCTTTATAAATTTTCTAGCCTCAGATTTTGTTTCTGTAGCAACAGGAAACAGACTAATACAGCTGATACCATGGGGCAGAGTCACTGCTGTAACTGTGCCTAAAAATGTAAAAGCAGCTTTGAATCTGGGTAATAAGCAGAGATTGAAAGAGTCTGGAAGAAAAGTCTAGAAAAAGCCTAGAATGCTGTAAGGAGAACATCAGAAGCAATTCTGGATATGACTCAAAAGATGAGAAGAGCAAGCTAGTCCTAGATGAAAATGAGGATTCTACTGGAACTTAGAATAAAAGTTACCCACATAACATCACTGTAAAGAACTTGGATACACTGTGTTCACTTTATGGAAGGCCAGCTTCAAGAATGAAGGGCTAGTTTTCAGGCAGATGATCTGTTTTCTTTTTTGATACTGGGGATTGAACCCAGACACACTCCACCACTGAACTACATCCCTAGCCCTTTTCATTTCTGATTTTGAGACAGTATCTCACTAAGTTGCCCAAACTGACCTTTGACCCTGTGTTCCTCCTACCTCTGCCTTCTGAACAGCTGAGATCACACCCACACCACTACGCCAAGACGGCAGAAGAAATTTCTAGAAGACGTACAGAAGGCCTTAAGTGGATACTTTTGTCTGCTTTCAGTGTGAAAGGAGAGCAATGGGAAATGGAGCAGAAGGATTTGGAAAATTCACAGCCTGTCTAGGGAAAGAGATGGAGAAAAAAAACCAAAACACTTTCAAGAGAATAAAATCAGAATGCAGCTGAGCAACAGCTCGCATCCCTGTGGATAAAAGGGAGCCCCATGCAAGACAGTGGGAAAGAACCCTGAGGGCAACTCAGAGACCCTTAAGGCTACCCTTCCTATTATACACCCAGAGACCTAAAAGTGCAAATTTGTTTCAGGGTTAGAGTCCAGCGTTCTCAGCAAAGACTCACTGTCCGAGGCTGCCAGGCTACTGTGGGACTCTACTCCTTGTTTGCTGCAGAAATGCTTCATAGCAGCAAGACATAGTTCAGGTGGGCCAAGGCACCACGCGTGCCAACAGAAGACCTTGGTGGCATCCATATGGTGCTCATTTTGTAGGTGGATAGAATGCAACAGTCATGCAGTCTTGACAGTTTTGAGAAAATTACTCCTTTCTACTTGCCTATTTCTTCGTTTTGGAACAGGAATGCTTATCCTCTCTGTCCCACCCTTGTATCTTAGAAAAATGGAACTTGTTTTTTGATTTTTCAGGCTAACAGCTAAGACGCTTGTTTTTAGGCATAGTTAAATCAATGACCCTGCTCCTTGGTATTGAGATTTGGATAAGATTTTGGACTTCTGAGTGAAGCTGGAGGAGTTAAGATTTGGGTGCTACAGGGGATAGAAAGATTGTATTTTGTATTTAGACAGACAGGACCCAGGAGGCTAGGGTGGGATGATACAGTTCGGGTACGGTTTGTCCTCCAAGCATTCCTGTGCTGGAGGCCTGGTCCTCAATGTGGCAGTGTGAAGTGGTAGGGCCTACTGGGCTAGTCACTGGGGTGCTGCCGGAGGAGGAGTTAAGGTCAGGCCTCAGTTGTTCTCTCAAGAGCAACTTGTGAAGAGTAAGCTTGGCCCCTCCCCAGTCTCTGGTCACCTGTCCTGCCTGCCATGTGATCTCCCCCTCCTGCAACTTTTCCCTGTCACTGTGATGATCTTCAACTCTTTCTTTTGTACCACGGATCGAACTCGGGACCTTGCGCTTCCGAGGCAGGTGCCTGAACCACTGAGCTAAATCCCCGGGCCTCTTCAACTCTTTTTAAAAGTGGAAATCATCATTGTTGTAGGGTTTCTCAATCTTGGCACTATGACACTAACGTTGGACCAGATAAATTTGTTGTTGGGGACTGTCCTGTGTATCATCGAATGTTTAGCAGCATTTCTGGCTTCTTACCCACTCAGTGCTAGTGGCACCCCACCCTGTCATAGTAATCGAAAATATTCCCAAATATTGCTAATTGCTTCAGGGGAAGCCGCCCAAGATTGAGAACCACTCATTTAGTGTATAGCAACTAGCATCTTTTTAAAAGATAAAATAGAATAAAAAGAATAAATCAGGATAGAAAATGGAGCATCACATTTCACTGTTGCATGAAATTTTTGCTGTGATTTGATTTATGTGAATTGGGCTGCTAAGTATTATGTATTTTTTACTGTGAAGCAAAGTTAAAAAGGCTAAAATTCACTACATAATAGGTCCTACTGCTTGTAACAATGGGCAAAGACATAAAGAAAAGGCAATCCTAAGGGGAATGTAAGACTAATAAACCCTAGCATAGAATCAGGAGTTCCAAGAGGAGGGAAAATACAAATGAAGACTTAATAATTGAGAAATATCTTCTAGAATTAAAGTTTGAGTGTGTATTCCAAGAGCTTACTCAGTTATGAGGAATATTTTTAAAACAAAAGAAACCATTTTCCTCTAAAAATCTCAAAATTCAAAAAAACCAAAAAATTTTTACAAGCTTGCAAACAGAAAAAAAAAAGTTTCTTATAAGAAAAGACTAACATCAAATTTCTTCACTACAACACTAGAAGATGGACAATCTATAAATTTTTAAGGGGAAGTTAAGAAACCTACACCTAGTTAAGATATGGCTAAGAGCAAAATGAACACATTTTTGGACTTATCAAGATTTAGAAGTGTGTCACTCTAGTATATTTGAATATGAACTCTAACCAAATGACAATTACATCAAAATACAGGTTTCACGACAAGAGAAGAAAAGAAAAGAAATTTGGTGAGCAAAGAGTCCTAAAACTGGAATACAACTAGGAGATGGTAATATGGATGAGATCTGCAATATAAACCATTAAATCAGGATTCATGACATGAAAGATATACTGGAGAACAATTGTTTGGGAGTCAATATTTTCAATGATTACTAATAACACAGCTAACTGGGGAAAAATAGGTGGGACAGGAGAGGAAAAAAGCTTACAAGGCTGTGCTTACCTAGCCTATGGCTACATCCTCTCCTGTCAATCTTCTTTCTTGTGTTTCTTTAGCACTTCAGATCTGACTACAACTCAGGGCCCTGGTATCTTCCACCCACCCTTTGGATGACCAACTCCTTGAACAACCTCCAGATCCTGGCCTAAATATCACACTTCTAGAGATCCATCCTAAATACCCTATCGAGGACTGTGCTACCATTCGGAACAAGAATGTCCTCCACAGGCCTCACGAGAAGAGAAGTAGAGATGTGGAAGATGACTGAGGGGTGATACAGCCGACTTACTGTTAGGAGGTGGGGCCTGCTGGGAAGAAGCCAGTCACCTTGGCATAACCTGTAAGGATTTCTCTCTCCCTAGCTCCTCCTCTCTCTCTCTGCTTCCTGGCTGCTATGATGAGCAGTTCTTCCTCCACTATAGCCCTCTGCCATGCTGTTCTGCCCCGGAGTCAGCTTACCAGGGACTATAGCTATGAGCCAAAATAAACCTCTCCTCCTTAAAGTTGTGGCCGTCCAGTATTGATCTTAGCAATAAGTATCTCAGACAGGTTTTGGTTCCAAGAGTAGAGTCGATGCTAGGATTATACTTAACAATGTGATTTACAAGGAGGAGTTTGGAAAGGTTTAGAGGTGCCAGCTAGAGAAACCCTACAATGCCATAAACCAAGCTTGATGAGATTCTGATTAGAACTCAGGAGACCAGAATGCTGAGAAAAATGCAGATGGTAAAGACCAGGATCAGAAGGTTTCAGTTGGATAAAAGGACTACACTGGCAGCTGGACTCTAGACCATGTGTGTTATTCTGTGGCAGAAAATTTGTCTACATTTTGCTCATATACTAAGATTTTATGAGAGGTTGAGATTAAGCGTGGTAGACTAATCAATCTTGTGGAGGAAATGTCAAGGAAGCCCCACGTTCAGCATATAGCATGGATACTATTTATGGCTTTTAGCAAGATATACTATAAGGAGCAAAGAGCCAAGCTGAATAATTTGAAAACTTTTGCTGGTGGCCACAAAGCAGCTGCCTATAAAACTGGGGCCTATAAAATTTTGGCTCAAAAAAGTTTGGCTGCTAAAAAGATTAACACTAAAAAGAAGCCATGTCAAGTACTTTGCATCAGGACAACAGAAAAGATGCCTTGAGGGCATATCAGAAATCTGCAATTGCAGGCTTAAGAGTATAAAGCTGCAAAGTTTTCATTTGAAAAGAGAGCTCTGGGGCACCCTGCTTCACAGGGCTGCCTAGGCAATTGACTTGCCAGGATTTGCTCCACTGGTAGGTAGGCACTCAGAGGTCTCTGCAGCCATGATTCAAACGGGCCTGGTTACTGCTTGAACTGGCATCAGACCTTGGTGTTATTCATTTGGTAGTGGTTCAACAGGCATACAGAATGCTCGAGTTGTGGGGTCAGGGAGGCCTCTTCCTAGATTACACAGGAAGACCTGGGAGGCCAGCAGTATGTTCCTGAAAGGTCAGTGAGTGAAACTGTGAGACTGAAGCCAAAGGTGCTGTGGAAACTCCAGAAGTTGGAGAAGCCAGGAACATGGAAGTCTGAGGAGAGCCATATGTAGTGAGTAGAGCCACTTCAAAAGAAGTCATGAGGGGTACAATAGGGCCGGGGCCACCAAAGTCCTTTGGAGCTCACATCTTTGCCCTGGGGTGCTGGACATAGAGCTACAAGATTTCGTGTTTGCACTGCTGGGTTTCAGTCTTGCTTTGGTCCCATTCCTGTGTATCCCCTGCTTGTCCCCTTTTAGAATGGGAATGTTTACCCTGTGCCATGGTATGTCAGAACTGTGTAACTTTCACTCTGATTCTTACAAGGGCTTATAAGCTAAGAGTTTTTGCCTTGAGTCCTAAAGGAGACTTTGGACTCTTCAGCAACATCACTCTTACAGATGTACTAAATCCATTTTGCATAAAGAAATGCACAAAAAAGAAGCAAGATATATGACACACAGGTACAAATTCCCTATGAATGCTATCATTATGTGTATCTAAAATGTACCAATAAATGTTTTGCTTAAAAAAAAGAAAAGAAATGCACATGAGTGTTTTGGGTGCCAGGTATAGAATTAACATTATGGTTTAGATCAAGAATGACCCCTAAAGCTTCACACATTCACAGATCGGGTTTTGGGAAGATGACTGAATCAGAGGCAATACAACTGACCTGCTGTTGGGAGGTGGCATCTGGTAGGAGAGATGGGTCACGGGGGGTGTGACCTGGAAGGGTGCATCTCCTTCCCCAGCTTTTCCCTATCTTTCTGCTTTGGTGACCACCATGACATGAGCAGCTTTTCCTTCACTCTGCCCCTCTGCCATAACATTCTGCCTTGGAGCCAGCTGACCACAGATTTTAACTGTGAGCTAAAATAAACCTCTCCTTTAAGCTGCCTCAGTACTGTGTCTCAACAATGGGAAAGTATCAAAGACAGGCTGCTTCTTCCAAACTGAAAACATGTTTTATTTCCTCTTAGAATTATCATTATGTGAAAAAACATTGTTTGCCTTCTCTTTCAAAATAACATTATACATTCCTGGCAGCTTGAATTTCCTGGGATTTCCCTTGCAACTTTAGTTCCACTCTCTCAGCTTCACTAGATATCACCCTGTCTGGGGCTGCTGTAGGGACTATGACCCTGCCACATACCACCTGGTAATCCTATAATTCTGCATCCTGCAAAATCAGCATCATGCAGCTAATGCCAAGGTCTGCCACCAATCCAAGATGTCCTTGGGCCCACCTGAACCACTGCTGCAGTGGTTTCTATGTGCTTTGCTGGTGTGGGCAGTCATAGTTAGGAAGGGCATCCTAAGGCATTCTTCTCAAAAACACTCAGTACTGGACATTCTTTGAAACAGATTTTCATTTCCACATCTTTGACCCTGTGATAGCTCCTGCTTTGCTAACTTCTGACATTCTCGCTAGGCATCCTGTCTATTGTCCTGATATAAAGCTCTTGTTTGTTTGTTTGTTTGTTTTTTGGTACTGGGGATCGAACTCGAGACCTTGGCACTTTCGAGGCAGGTAGTGGAACTACTGAGCTAAATCCCCAGCCCTCTCTTGGTTATTTTTTATCAGTGCTGATCTCTCTAGCAACCATATCAGTGCTGATCTCATAACAACTATGTAAAGAAGTACTTTACCTGTACTATTTCTGGGCCAAATTGCAAATTTTCCAAATGTTCCTGCTTCTCTCCCCTTTGCTAATTCTTACTGTTAAATTGGGTTAAAAGATGGCTGTCATGTTCATGGGGCTGCCCGAACTTTATGCTGCCTTGGAATATCCTCCGCCATAGGGCTGGGGATTTAGCTCAGTGGTTCTGCCGCCTGCCTCCCAAGTGCAAGGTCCCAAGTTCAATCCCCAGTACCAAAAAAACAAACAAACAACAACAACAAAAAATAATAAAAACAAAACAAAAAAATATCCTCAGCCAGATAAACTAATCCAACACCCTTAGGCTTAGCCTCCTACAGTCTCAGGGCATGGATATAATACAATTAAATTCTTTGTCAGGGTATTCTCTAGTCCAATCCCCAATAGTGTATTTCTACTATATAAAAATTTTTCAGTATTATCTTGTCTACATTTCTATCAACATTCTGGTCTTCTGATTCCTCATAAGAATCACACAGTAAGCTCTGCTTACAGCACTCCAGGTTTTTTTCTAGCCTGATACCCCAAACTTTTTCTAACTCCTCTTGTGAACTACTTTTAAAGGCTTCTCTCCATCATCATGCAGTAAAAGCAACAACCCACTTCTCCACGTTTGGCGTTAGTTTTCCATTCCTGTAACAAAATAACTGAAATAATATATTTTAAAAGATTTATTTGGCTCACAATGTTGGAGTTTCCAGGCCACAGTCAGTTGGCCCTGTTGCTTTTGAGATTCTAATGAAGCAGAGTGGGAGCATCTCAGTAGGGGCATCCGGCCAGAGACACTGCTCACCAGCAGGGTGTAAGCAGAGACTGGAAAGGAGTGTACCCCAACATCCCTTTTGAGGGCATGTCCCCAAAGAATACAAGATCTCTCACTGGAGACCAAGGCTTTACCACATAGGTCTTTCAGAGGCATTCTAGATCTAAACTACAGCACCCATCCTATCAATTATTCAGAGTATTCTTATAGTTTTAGATTTTAGTTTCCATTTATCTACTGAAATTCTCCATTTTCTTAAAGATTTTGATCATTTTTCAAAATTCTTTAATGTAGTTTTTAAAGCTGTCATCTTTTAGTTCAAATATCGGGTTCACCGGTGAGTTTCTTTATACTGGTTTTTTTCCCCCCCTCCTTAGTATGCATCTCATTTTCCTTCCTGAATATGCCTCAAAAGTTTTATTTTTGCCAGATATTGTATACAGAAGAATAGATACTAAAGAAGATCATATTTTCTCCCAAAGGAAGTTCTTGTCTCCTCTCAAGCAAGTGAAGAGCATGCTTCTCCAATCTAATTATGGGTTTGGGTTGGAGCTGAGTTGCCCCTTTATTTAGTTCCAGTTCACCTTGAATCTCCAATGTCTTAAGGATAGAATCAGTCCTCTTGCTCCAGCAAAGCTTTAAGATCTTTCTTTTTTTTGTTGATGTTGTTGTGTTTTTTTTGGTACCGGGGATTGAACTCAGGTCCTAGCAGCTTTAAGATCTTTCTTTACTAGCTCAGCCCCAACTTTATTCTTCAAGGCTTACTCAGCAAAAGTCCTGATGAGATTTGGTGAGTCGGGTGAATTAGCTCAGTGTTTGGGAATCTCATATCCATATGTCATGTCCACATGAGACTACAATAGTCCACAAGAGTCCACGTGAGACTATTCAAAGTTCAGCTAGTTTACTGCACTGTCATACAAGATCCTTTACGTAAGGCAGACTTGCTTCTTTGTCCACCCTATGCCTCCTAATTCGGTTAATATTCCCACAGATACAAATTACTGCCAGTCACTTTTCACCTAGAACTCTTGAACTTAGTTCATTTAAATTTGTCTGTGACATTGCACTTCAACAAGTTTAAAGAAAAATACAAAATTTTTAAGTTATAAAGTGTTTCATTGCTACAAAGAGAGCAATGGAGCAATGGTCTCCTCCTCTTCTTTGGTACTGGGGATGGAACCCAGGGGTGCCCTACCACTGAGCTGTATCCCCAACCCTTTTTATTTTTGAGTCTGAGTCTTGCTAAGTTGCCAGGATGGCTTCCAACTTGCAATCCTCCTGACTCAGCCTCCAAAGTGGCTAGGATCACAGGCTTCCGCCAGCACATTCCGCAGCTCCTCCTCCCCCTCCCTCCCCCTTCCCCCCCTCCCCTTCCCCCTCTTGCTCTCCCTTCTCCTTTGTCCTTTTCTTTTTTTGAGGCAGGGTCTCACTACATAGTCTACGCTGGCCTTGAACTTCCCATCTTCCTGCCTCAGCACCCAGACCCCTGGGATTACAGACTTGTGCCCCATGGATGCCCTGACAATCCTTCTACATACATCATTCTTCTCACTGGGAAGTTACACTCCCATGCCTCTTTACCCATTATCTTTAAACTCAGGTACCCTATTTTCTAAAAAAAACTTGCTAACCTCCCTCTAGGCATTTAGTGGCCTCATTTTTTTTGTCAATATTCATTTACTCATCCTAGAGGGCTCCTCACTAGTCTAATGTCATCTACTGTAGCTAGGAACAGACAGGAAAAAGGCAGGTGAGCAGAAATCAATGGGACAAAATAGAAATGTGCTTATAAAAGTGGAAAAAAATTCTTGATTTTTAAATATGTTATATCTCAAAGACCATATTATCTAAGCACTGAAAAATATTCTCAGAGTAAATTAAGAATTACAAATAAGAGGCAAATTACATCTCTGCATAAAACTTACTGATGGAAAAGACTTTTCTGATTCCAAATGAAATTTGTATCCCTCAAAATATCAAGCAATACTAGCCAATAGGGAGAAGGCCCCAGTATACTATCATATTTTACAAGAGAACTGCTCAGCTCTCTAACTTTAGCACATTCTTCAAACACCGGATTAAACTGCATTCCTGTAATAAGCTCCCTGTTATATTTTTACACAACCCTATGTTATGTCACTCATAAAGGCAACTATTTATACTCCTAATGTAAATGTGTGGACGCCTGTATATCAGAAAGTATTCTTAAACTAATGAATAAAGTTCCACTCTTCAATTAAGATAAAAAGATCTTTCAATACATGCACAATCATATAGAGTAGGCATTCATATAGAACATGATACGCTACTCTAATGATATGGTTGGAAAAGGAACATCCTGATCACACTACTTCTGATGTCTGAGAAATTCCCAAGGCAGAAGAACTGAGGGGAGGGGAGGCATCTAGGAGGGTAAATCAAATTAGACGCTTACTATTGGTTAAGGTAAAGGAAATAGAAGTGATGATAGAAAAAGTATGACTAAAATAATTTAGTCAGCATTCTTAGTAAAAGAATTTAAAAGCTAGAGACATTTCTGTATTTCTGGTTAGTTCAAAAAATCAGGTACAGTGCTTTAAAACAAGTGGATAGAAGGTAAAGCCAATTAGAATGGAATTTTGTTAAACACATAAACTACTTTAAATGGCATAATCCATAAAAAGATACCCATACCCAGAAAAACCAGAAATGCAGCTTCTCGTAAGTTATTTTTAAAACATCTTTAAATGTTTTTAAAGGAGTAACAAGTTTTCCAATGTCTAAATAAGATTTTGTTTTAAGTTGTGCCTGCACCTACCGTTATGTTATCTCTAAGTGTCATCCAATCAGACTATATGAAGAGTAAGTGCTAAGCAAGGATGTTCACACCACAGCAGAAATTAATCCAAAAGAACCCTAAATGCACAAGTATAAATTAGGATAGCTGAACTGTAGTTTTATCTTACACAGAAAACATTTAAATGGAAGCTAATGACAGCTGGTGAAATGTGAGTCTATGATTCAATCACTCAAAAACCACTAGCACTAAGCAATGTAAACATAAAAGGCTTTGGAAAGTGTTTGTGGATTTTTATAAGCCCATCTAGAACAACTTGAAATTAAGACTTTTTGTTGTTTCCTAACCAATCAAGTGTAATTAGGTGAAAAAAGTGAATTATGAAAGGCACTCACCGGCTTTGTAGCTATTTACCTTCCAGTTATGTTTATTTCTTAAGATAAAAGAACAGGCTAAAGAAAATAAGGTTCATTTACTGACTATAAAAATTCCTTACTATGCATACCCAGTCTTACTAAAAGTAGAAAACTGAGGTCAGCAGGGGAAGAAAAATCAACCAGCAAAAGGGCAAAGATCAGATGGAGTCCATATTTAAAGGATTGTTATTTCATAGTTCTCATGGAGACGAATACAGAAAAGCATAAGAAGTATGAGTGATGCAGAGCCACTGGCCATGCAGATTAGACTGGTTACTACTAAGATAAAAATAAATACTTTTAAGTTTTATAAGGTAAGGAGATTACCTCAAAGTACTCTACTAGATAGCTACTCCTAATGGTTTCCTAATTTGAACTCCTAAGACCCAGGGTCAGAGCATTTCCTGAGAGGAATCATTTTTTTTAAGCCTCTTTGTCCTACTGTTCAACATATAGTAAAAGAATTATACTCGATTTTAATTAAAATGTGTATAATATTTATTATTATACATCACACTAGACTTGAACTCATTTTCATTATCAGAATAAATGAGGAAAAAACTACTATTTTTTTTTTTTAGGAAACATAGTCCCTAATTGTAACTATGCTGAGGTTTTATAAAATAAGAGTGAGCAAATTTGACATAAGAATTAAGATATCAGAAAATGTATTTCAATGAAGACAGAAGTATTTGCAAAAAAATAAATCTAATAATTTAATGCTTAAACTGGAAGAAACCATAGGAAAAATAAAGGACTTTGATAAATTATAATGAGGAAACAAAATTAAATATGAATTTATAATAAAATGCAAGAAAATTACATATAAGACAACTTAAGAATTACACTGTACACTGCCTGCCTCACAAGCGGAAGGACCTGAGTTTGATCCCCAGTATGAAAAAGAAAAAGAATTACACCGTAAGCAGGAATAAGAATTAATATACTTATTCTCCTCAAAATAATACAGAGAAAGAAGATATGTTAGGGTATTAGAAAAAAGGTTCTTGTCAAGTAGTTGTTAATTGTTTAAACAGCCATGCATATACTTTCCTGTTACTTCTGCATATGTTTGAAATTTTCCATAAAGAAATATATTTTAAATTATTACATAATCATATCACCTTAATACTGTGGTTTATTATCACTGTCAAAACTCCATGATGTTTTAGGTGTTTCAATAGAATACTGTCCTTCATATTTAAAGATGACACTGGCAACCCAGCAATAGGAAAATAAATGCTCTGATAGTTTTTGCACAGACTAATACAGCGTTGTGCACGGTCCCTAACGTAACTCCTCTTGAGTATTTGAGAGGTTCATAACTAAAGGTTGAACATTCACTTTAACTAGATTTTATCAGGTCCAAAACAATACATCTCAATTCAGAGGATAATATCATTTTTTAAACAAACTAGACAGAAAAGGTAAAGAATGCTATAAAGCTACCCTCTTACCTTGACCAAGATGTGAAGGTTTTTGAGAAATTATGTGGCCACTGTCATCTAAAACATACTGGGTGCTAAAATTATCAGCAGCTGTCCTTGTTGTAATTAAAACCTGGAAATAAAAAATTCTCTAGTACAATTATCATTTTAGACATTGCAATAGGTTCACTACCAAATGAGATTTGAAATACTGGTCATTATAACATATTTACTTAATATAAAAAACGTTTTACTTGATAATTCTTATGACTACTTCTCTTGAAATATTTCTTAAGAGTTACACTAATAGAGCAGCTTATATATTTTGTTGTTGCAAATTATTGATTTTTCAGTATTTTAATTCAAACACACAAAAACAAACCAATATATTTGAAATGGCGATTGGGGTGTATATATGATTTACATATGTAAAAGCAAATATTTCATCTGCATTTAAGGAATCTGTTTTGTTTGCTTTTTTTTTTTTTTTGGTACCGGGGATCGAACTTGGGAACTTGCGCTTTCGAGGCAGGCACTGGAACCACTGAGCTAAATCCCTGGCCCAAGGAATGTTTTTTAACAGATTTCCATAAATTGTGGACAAAAGAATAATCCTTAGGTAAACTGATCATTCTGTCCCCCTGTTACAACTTGTGTAAAGCTGCATTGTTGTATTCAACGTTTATGGATCAAAAAGTTAAAAATATACAAATATATCTTTACGGACACATTTTTCGTAAACCCAAATTTAAACTCATTAAGTGCAAATTTTTTATTAGTTAAAAGAAAAACTTGAGCATTAATAAAAGGGAGAAATTCATTCGCTATGCAACTATTTCCTCGCTGAGTATAGTAGCACACGACCATAATCCCAGCAGTCTAGGTGGCTGATGCAAAAGGATCACAAGTTCGAGTTCCGCCCAGGCAACATTACAATTTACTGAGACTCTGTCTCAAAAATAAAAAGGGCTGAGGGTGCAGCTCAATGCAAAGACCCTGAGTTCAATCTCCAAATACCGCAAAGATTTTAAAAAGAAAGAAACTATTTCCTCAGATGTTAGCCATACAAATTTAAGAGCATGTGTACTCATTTGAGCTCCCTCGTGCTTGCAAGATTAGCAGGCAAGTGTAAGAATAGTAAATCACGCCTGTGCCGCGAGACCAGGAGTGGGAGTGGGGATGCTGGCTCAAGGACGGCAAAGGGGACTGGGAAGAAGGGAGCCACACATAGTAAGCAAGAGCGACCAGACTTGAGTGTAATCTTTGTTCGTCATCCTTGGACTCAGCAGAGCTGAATATCCTAAATATGTCTACATAATTTAGAAACCACAAAGATCTTCCTCTACTGATGGAACTCACAGGTTCACTTTCATCTACATTTGCCAGTTCTGTCACTCTGTCCTCACCAAGCAGATTCACTGGGGCCCATATGGCCCTGTGGAACATGTGGGCACTCAGTAAGAATACCAGAACCACCACCAAAATATGACTTTTCGAGCCCAATGTGCTAGCAGAGCCTGTCGTAGTCTGAGAGTGAAGTCCATAGAAACCTTACTAAGGGCACTGGGAAAAAAGCTGTATCTAAAAGTTGTGAACTTCTGTGTACTCTGTGACCGTTCTACCTCTTCCAAAATTAATTCCATGGCTTGAGAGCTGTGTAATTCAAAATGTTTTCCTGGTAACTAATCTTAATCTTCCCTGCTACAACCCAACTGTAATGTATCCATTAATGATTTCTTCTAGTAAGTATAATCCAAAACAAAGAAGACAGAAATGACTAGATACTCTCTTTCCTGAGGTTTCATTATTCCACAACTGTCCCTTTAAAACAATTCTACATTTAATCAACTGCTTCTCCAAAATTCCAAGGTCAAGTGAATTTTATTTCTATTCTCTAAAGAGCTGGGCACCTGACCTCAAGTCGGTGTCACTGAGCAAGGCAGCCCTGGAACTCTTAGTTCCGGCACTAACTCTGCCAGTGGCTTCTGGATGGTCCGAATAAATGAGTACACTATCATCTTTGGGGGAGTGACGATAAGATGAAGATGATCTCTTACTTCATAAGGTTACATGAGATTTTTCTTTAACCACTTAAAAGCATTCTGTAAGGTAGTAACTTATTCATCCTTTTAAAACATACTAATGGGTAGTAAATTTACTCCAGGGTGCATGAATAAACTGAAGGGATAAAAAAGTGAAATAGGACCGGGCATGCCTATAATCCCAGCACTCTGGGAGACTGGGGCAGCAAGGTCCCAACTTAGGAGCCCACCCTGGGCAACTCAGCAAAGCCTTGTCTCAAAAAGGGAGGGAGGGGCTGGGGATGTATGTACGTCAGTGCAAAGGCCCTGGATTCAATCTCTAGTACCCTCCCTCAAAAAAGAATAACCTATATCCTGGACAGGAAACCTTTTTTAGGACCAGACATGGGTTTAGAATGCATTAACTGTGCAGCAGCTTGCATGTGAAGGTGCAGTAACTCCATCATCAGGAGAATCTCAAATGTTAAAAACTGTTACTGGTGATTCCTAGAAGAGACATTTGAGAAACTGTGTGAGTGAGTAAATCCAGTGATGCCAAGAGAATTTTTTTTTAAAGAAAAACAGTATTGAAAAGGAGAAGTTTTAGAAGTCTTCAAAGGACCTTATTATGGGTTACATTAGCTAGTCAGTTAATAAAAGCTAAACTGAAGGAATTAGAGTACTAATACAAAATTATATAAAGCCATTTAAACTTCAGAAAAGCAGTTTTCCTCAATTTTGGGTTAGAAAGTAAATTTTAAAACTCAGGAATCAGGCAAAAATCTTGACAAAAATTTATTTAAGGTAATTGCAAAAAAGCCTTTTGGGGCAATAGGAAGGCTGACTTTTGTAATGTTTTGTGGTGCTAGGAATCAAACCCAGGGCTTGGCACATGCTGGCAAGTGCTCGAGCACTGAGCTACACCCCCCAGCCCTGTGCGGATTTTTAGATGAAGAATGGCACAGAAACAGGAATCTGAGAATGCAGATTAATGGCCTTTATGACTGAGTGAAATATAGGCTTTTGCCTGAATGAAATGTCTCTCTTCTCTGTGTTGAGTATGCCTGCCTACCCACAGATAAACACTAATGTGAGTACTCTGACTTTAGAACTTGGTTCTAGCTACCCTATTACAGGGAGACTGGTAACAGGAAAATCCTGGCCCTGGCTCTACTATTTTCAACAGAGTTGTGTATTGCTTTTGAGGAGGCTGCACGTAGGAACCATAATATCCCAACAACTTCAAAACTTTCCATGCTTCTTCTGACTGAAGGTCTACTACTGTCTCTAAAGGACAGTGAAGGCACACTACACTGAGGAAAAGGAGTCAGTTATTTGTTTGGCCCAGAAACATCAGAATGCTGCCAGCGACATCCCTTTGCCCTTTAAAACTATGTGGGCCACAAATAAGGGAGTCCCAGTTCCCGTCTTCACAACACAGTAAGTAAGCTTCTCATTCTGCTCCCCTACGTCGTGGAGGTTTAATGTGATATAAAACAGTAACAAGCCTATAGATTCTGTGTTATCACAAAATTCTGTATAATTAACAGGTCAGAATATTATCCACATGGTAATAACTTTAAAAATGTAGGATGAACGAATCAACAAATACAGTATGAGTCATACACAGAAGACGGAGGGTAACTTCCAATTCTAAGGGAAAAATGGACTTATGCTGCAAAATGAAGACCTCTGATAAAAATTAGAAGGAATATACCTATGGTTATAAAGTTTCAGAAACTATTTCCCAAAAATGTGGAGACGTATGCGTAACCTTTGCACACTGAGATGAAACACTGCTTGCTGACAAGGGAATAAACGAGACTCATCATTTCATCACCTGCGTGACACAGCAGCCCACTGCTTTTCACATTCAAGGCCAAAGCAGAAACAATTTTCACCTGCATGGTACATAACACTATTCAAGACTCCTCGGTATGCATTATTTTACTTGTTCCTCAAATCATCATCCTCACTTTATAGATGGGAAGAAAATGACTCTCTAAATAAGTCTTATTTCATACATCTGGCCAACACTCTTATTCAAACATGATATTTAGGACTAGGCTCCGGATTCCGACATTCAGTTTGTTCTCATTTTAATAAAAAAAAAAAAGTCCTACCTTCCTCCTAAAACAAAGGTACAACTTAACCTCCATTTAAACCCAGTTCTCCCAATAATGAGTGTGATCATGAGGTATACCTAAAAAGTACCAATAAACAATAAAAACTGAAAGAAAAAATAAATAAATCCAGTTCTGCAAGCTTAAATAAGTTTCTTAAATGTTTCTTTGGAAGGAATGTATAATTTACAGTATGTTTATAATATCATCTTAAAAAGGAAGTCCATTATTATATGCAGCTTATTATGTGATGGAATAACACATACTATATAGTCTTTATAAAATTTTTATCAGAAGACCAAAACAGAATTTTCACTACCTTCTAGGTTTTTTTGAGACAGGGTCTTGCAACATCATCATTATGCGAACACCAGTGAGCGCATTTATACTCACCTACATGATACAATCAAGAAACAAGGTGAACACAAGATACATGGGGCCATTGCCTGGGTAACACAGCATAGTGCTTTATAGTAAACTATTCTTTTAATTAAATAGGAGTACACTAGAACGTACTAACAATGACTATATAACCCAGTAACAGCCATTCATCACCATTCTTTTTTTTTTTTTTTTTTGGAACTGGGGATTGAACTCAGGACCTTGCCTTTGTGAGGCAGGTGGCGGGCGGCAGTGGCACCACTGAGCTACATCCCCGGGCCCTCATTACCATTCTTAGGTACTATGCACCATATATAATTCACTGTGTTATACTTTCGTGACTGTCAGTGCTGGTTTGTGTACCCCAGCATTAACACAACCAACTGAGTAGTGCACTGTACACCAACGGTTTCAGTGTTACTAGGTGATACGAGTTTTTCACCTCCATTATAAACTTACAGGACGACAGCCATAGGTCTAACTCACTGTTGACTGAGTGGTCCTTATGCAGCACACAATTGTTTTTTAAATGTAAAATGTAAATGCAGACAAACATATTACTTTCTATATTTTTGAAATACTATTCAGAGTATTTCCACATTTAATTTGACTCTGACAACTTACGTTGTCTGAAATTATCAATGCAAGCCTGGGAATATTTATTATTTTAAGATGAAGGTATTTTTAAACTTTTAAACTGTTTAACCATGCTAATAAGAAAGTGACATACTGTGAAAAACTCAGTACTGAGGGAAATGAAATTGAAACTGAATTTTTGGTTTGCCATGGACACACTGTCCCTGAATAGGTCACAATGTTCATATTCCATGATTTCACTGTGCATAGTTCCTCTGAAATAAGCTAGCACAGCAGGCTGCAGACAGCAGACAATAAGATACAGCTAGATCATTATTAGAGACTGTTTTCAAGGTGGGGAAAGAAGGTTTTGCATTTGGCTTCACGAGGCCCCAGTTTCCTCACCAGTAAGTAATGTGAAGAGATTTTCACAGTAGAGAGGCTGAGACCAGAAGTGGACTCTGAGACACAGAGGAGTGAGCAGGAACTCACTGGCGGGTGCTCTGGAATGAGCACTGTGGGGCAGAGCAGAACCACCCTGAGCTGGGGCTGGGCCTCAACAACCCCATGTCAAGCAGTCTTTGGACGTGGGCGGCCCTGCATGGCCGGGCCAGGCAGCTCTCTCCAGCTGAAGTGAGGGAAAGTCACCTATAAGCTTTCAGTCACCAACACTCTCAGCAGCCCTGGCCCTCTAGTGGGGAATGTGAACAGTTACCAAGGTCCATTACTACTACCAGGGGCCTTTCCAGCTCTAACCCTCCTTTTTTTTTTTTTTCTGTTTACAACACTGGGGATTGAATCCAGGGCCTTCACACTAAGCTACATTTCCGGCCCTTTTTATTTTGAGGCAGGGTCTCACTAAGTCACTAAGTTGCCTGGGCTGTGCTCAAACTTGCAGTCCTCCTGCCTCAGCCTCCCAGAGTGCTGAGATTACAGCTGTGTGCCACCACTAGCTTTTAGATACAAACATAAATCACCATCAAAAACTCTTGTGACAAAATAATATATGCTATGCAATGGCTTAGATGAAAACTGTCTCCCCAAAGGCTCACGTGTTCAGAGGTGGGCTTTGGGAAGGCGATGAGATCATGAGGGCACTAACATTACTATACTCATTATAGATGAGCTCACAGCAGGAGCGCTGCTCGGAGGGCGGGCGTAGTGAAGAGGAAGCGGGTACAGGAGGCATGACCTAAAAGGGGACACTCTAGTTCCCAGCCCTTCTTTTCTCTGGCTCTTTTCCTCTCACTCTGCTTCCTGGCTACCTTGAGGGAGATTTCCTCTGCCATCGTTTCTGCCTTGGAGCCAGCCGACCATGGACTGAAACCTTTGAAACTGGGAGGCAAAATGAACCTTTTCCCTCTTAAATTCTCTACATTAGGTATTTTAAACCAGGTAATCGATAGTACATTTATATATCAAGTATCAAGTTTAACAGGCAGAACTAGTCTGTGTTGATGGAGGCCAGAAGGGGGCTTATCTCTAGGAGTACTGACAGGGAGGAGACACGAGAGAAGCTGCTGGGTCCCGATAATGGTCTGATCCTGCGCAGAATGACTACACAGACCTACCTCCATTGTGTTGCACGTGGGTGTGTTCCTGTGCTCACACTCAAACACAGGCAGATTATATGTGGTTTCCCAAAGATCTGCAAGATGGGGGATTCCATAAAATGGTCTGCTAATATTTTTAAGGGTAAACAAATACTTGGCACTATAATGTGTACACTGTAAGCTTCAACTGCTTATGAAGTTCATGGTTTTCTATTATTGTGATACTTTTGACAATTCTTTTGAAATTCTGATGAATAATATTATACTATTTGTACTCAAATCCACTTGAATGCCTCAAAAAAAGGACAAAATGACAAATGTGGATTATCAAATGGGCCTATGTAAACAAATAAACAAGATCGTAACCATGGAGAAACATAAAACTGCCATGTAAAATCAGAACTACAGTGAAGATTTGTCATGTTTCCTGTAAAACATTCATAAAGACTAAGTATGCTGCTGCCACCTAGCAGGCCAAGCTGATTATAACCAATTTCAGCTCTGGAAGGTTATATACATCTTGTACATACGAAACTGCATCTTTTCTGACCAAAATAATACCAAAATAAACCCTAAAGGCTATCTTCCAGTTTGGACAATGGCTAAAAAATTCATATACCGTATCTGTGTTCTAAAATGGCCAATGAGCGTTCAAACATCAGTACTGCTACTACTGGGAGGTTCAGACGTTCCCTGGTACAAATCCCACGTCATTTTAAAAACAGACTTTTTGTGTAAGATTTGGGGTGTAGGTTCCCACACACTCTCTAGAAGAATGACAGGCAATGCCCACTTGTACCCTCCAGGCCTCCAAAACCCACCTGAAGGCTCAGGGTACTATAGAGCAAGTGCTGAGTAAGACAGAGAAGCACATGGTGTGTCGGATCCTGGGAGAGGCTCTAAAAGTGCGTTTCCTCCTTTAATGAGTCTGACTACCGGGATGCTGACAAGCAAGGGCCCAGTTCTCTATGCTTCAGCAGCAGAATCTCCCACTTGAACCACACCACACCTGCAATGTTTCTCGCCTACTTAGGACAATCCCTTACAAAGCCCTAAGGTCCTAGCTAAGATCCTACCTATAAAACGGGAGAAAACCTGCATTCTGCTACCACTTTAAGGGCAGAAAGACAAAGGAAGGCCACAGTGGGTCTGGAGAACATACCAGTGCTGAAACTATCAGGATACTAAATGGATGTTCAAAGACCAGAACAGGAGCTAGCAACAATATCTCTCACCCACGCCACTTTTTCTAGACAAGAGATATAAAACACTATCACTTTACTGCACTTGACATTACCACCTATACAGGGTCTTTCAGCCTCAGCACAAATGAAGTAGTACATGACCACTGGGCAAACTTTATTAACTAAGGAGACCCTCACAATTTCCTATTGCCCACAGATACTGTCACACCACAAAACAATCCCTACACCCACAGCGTAAGAGTATAGCACAAAGAAACTCGTAAAGTTATGTACTCAAAACACAGTGGAGATAAATGAAAATGAAGAAATTGAGCTTGTAGATGGGCTTTGGCACAAACTAGTTATAAAATGTGAGGCAGAGGTAGTGCAGTATAATTGCTATAAAACAACTGAGAGTGACTCTGGTGTGGTGGCACAGGACTGTGATACTGTCACGTCTGGGGAGGCTGAGGCAGGAGGATCACCATGAGTTTGAGACCAGCCTGGGCTACATGGCTGGTTCAAGGCCAGCCTGAATTATAGAGCGAGACTCTGTCTCAAAAAACAAAAACAAAAACAAAAATCTAAACAAACTGAGTGTGTCAGGCACTTTAGTAGATGGTTGATACACATTACAAACACCTAACTAGCAGCAGTCAGAAGTGTAAAGTTCTGGGATCCAATCTGACCGAAATATCTATGGTTTAGGACAAGTCAAGTCATGTTTCTAGATCTCAGCCTCATTATGTGTACTGACCAGAGTGGGATTTCCAGATTCTATCCTGCAGAACAAAACCAGTAATATGATTAAGCAGGTATAGGGAAATGTACCTACGATAAACCTCTATCCTTAGAGACTCACAAATTATGCTTCAGTAAAGGCTGAGAAGTGCTCCAGTTAAATGTTTATGTTTCTAAATTCATCTTTTTCCCAATCCAATGGGTCACTAAACTATATTCTTTTCTACCCTGCCAAATAAATGCTGCTGATCCTCAAAAAACTAGAGATAGAATTAGCATGTGACATAGCAAGTCCACTTCTGGGTATATACCCAAAAGGTGAACTCAAGGATTGGAAGAGATATTTATATATCCATGTTCACAGCAACCTTATTCACAGAGCCAAAAGGAAGAAGTACCCCAAGTGTCTACCAACAAAAACAGATAGTGGATAAACAAAATGTGGTATATCTATAAATGTCATACTATTTGGCCATTTAAAAAGCCAGGCATGGTGACACACACTTGTAATCCAAACACCTTAGGAGGCCGAAGCAGGAGGATTGCCAATTTCCAGCCCAGCCCAGGCAACTGAGCAAACTAGTGACACCCTGTCTCAAAAAAATTTTTAAGGAGGGTGGGGATGCTGCTCAATCCAAAGACCCTAGGTTCAATCCTAAGTACTGAAAAAATAAAACAAACAAACAAACCAATACCTAAAGGAATGAAATTCTGATAGCATTACAACATGCACAAAACTTAAAGACATTCTGCAAGGCCAGACACAGGCCAGACCCAAAAGGACAAATACTGTATGATTCTACTTACATGACACACTTCCAACAGAAGATTCAAAGAGATGAAAAGTAGAACAGTGATTACAGGGATGAGATGAAGTGGAAGGGACGGGGAAGCTACTGCTTAAAGGGTTTTAGTTTGGAATGATGAAAAAGTTCTGAAGATGTACACTGTTCTTAAGGGTATAAAATGTGAATGTACTCAATTGTACACCCGAAAATGGTGTAAATCTGGTGCAAATTTTATAAGTATATTGTACCATAAATTTTTTAAAATTTGAAAACATACTTTACCAAATACTAGATTACTTTTAATTCTAATATTCTGTAATGATGAAATCACTAAAAAAACAATATAAATTACCTTACCTCAGCTATACAACAAATTGACCCCAGTGCTTCCCCACGAAAACCAGAGGCTCTCAAGTTGCCAAGATCCTCATGACTGTTTATTTTGGAAGTGTAGTATTTCACAGCCATCACCGGGGTGTCCACAGCCTTGATACCTTCACCGTTGTCTCGGACCTCAACTTTATCAAACCCATAGTTCTCCTGTATGAAGCCAGAAATGCTTTTACTATATAAAAACAGTAAACTATGATCACAGAAACAGAAACACAAATGAAACACTTTGCTCACCTATTTACCTTTATTGAAGGATTATATGATGGAAATCAGAATTCAAATCCCTTTAGCTCCACGAATTCCTAGTCAAGGTACAATGAGCAAGTTCCTGGTTTTCTTTGGACTCAGGTCAAAATAAGGAAGTCAGTCTGATCTGAACAGGTTCTTTTAGTTGTTTCACTATCAATTCTTCTGACATACACACGCTCACGAGCGCATACACACACATCTTTTTGTATATATATAATCCCCCAAATAAAATAAAACAACAACCCAGCACTAGCAAACACTGCCTCTTCTACCCACCAAGACTACAGCAATCATCATTATTCAACCTGATTTTTAATACTTTCTCCCTTGTTTTCATAAAAGCTTTTACATTAGCTGGGCATGGTGGTGCATGCCCACAATCCCACAACTCTGAGAGGACGAGGCAGGAGGATTGCCAAGTTCAAGTCTAGCCTATAACTTTCTAAATTTCTTTCAAATATCACCAAACAGAAAACTGTGGAGAATAACACACCTAATTTGGCAAACTCAGCAAGTTTTTAATTTGAAAATTAAGAAAACAGACTCGATTTATATCTTACTTATACATCCTAATTCTAAATTATACATACACAATAACAAAATCTAAATTTCTATAATGATCACACTTTCTAGGAATACAATATTCTAAACTTGATAGCCAACTTCTGACTCCACAAAGTTTTGTGTATGGCCACAGGTACAATTACGAAGGAGAAAAAAAAAATCTTCCTAGCATTATGTTCACTTTGTATTATAAAACATCACATCTTTCTAATAACCTAGAAGTACATAATACTGTATATGTATATTTTAAGATAAATTATATACACAAGGGATTATGGAGGTAGAACATAAGATTTAGCCCCTTGGTTCTTAAAGTAAAATTAAGTTCACATATGGGGAACAGCCTGTTTCATTTTATAGGAAAAAAGAGAAATACAAATCTTGTACATAAATAAAAACTACAGACATGTGAGTAAAATAACAGATCTTTCTGAATTTTTAAAATACTATCAACACATTTAATTATGACAACATATGTTGTACAAACTCATTATAGAACAGATCTTATCATGTAAAGCAGCCCAGCTGAACTGTTTATGTACGTGGTTTAGGAGATTAAACTCTAGATTTCACACCCAGTCCTTTCAAAATTTTTTTATTTTGCAACAAGGTCTCACTAAGAGGCCCAGACTGGGCTTGAACTTTTGATTTCCTCTCTCAGCCTTCCACAGTATTGGGATTACAGGCTTCTGCCATCAGGCCCACCTTGAATTGTTTAAAATTCTACAACAAAGATACATTAAAAGACTAAAATACATAGCAAAGTTATGTTTAATATACTTTGATAGAGTATTTAGGTTGGCTTGTTAACATTATTCTAAATTATTTTCCTTCCAGAGATGTTTAAAAATAAGACATACATTTTAAGAAATAAAACAACAGGGCCAGGGATTTAGCTCAGTGGTTCCACCGCCTGCCTCGCAAGCACAAGGTCCCGAGTTCAATCCCCTGTACCCCCCCCAAAAAGAAATAAAACAACAAAAGTAAAAATGAAAAAAGAACAAGATGTTTGTCTGCCTAAGACTCTTAAGTGAAGTCTGACCGATACAATGATATAATACTCTAAACTATCAACTGTACTCAAACCACACTGAACTGATTATATGAAACATCTAAGAAAAACTGTCTTTCTTCAGATTTAACTCAATACATTTTTTCTCATGTTTATAAACCTTACATTACTTAAAAACACAACCCAGGTTTGATATGGTATAGAAGAGCAGCTCTCAAAGTGTGTTCCCTGGTACAACGGGTTCAGCATCAACTAGAAACACGTCAGAAATGCAAATTTTCAAGCTTCACCTAAAATGTGAAGTTTTTCGATGGAGCCTGGAGGATGTCTAATCTGTAAATTAATCTGCTGCACCTATACATTGTAAAACCTACTGCCATACAGAAAAGATTTTGAAGGGCTATTCAAGTCACAAAGACAGAGTCTAATCTCAGCTCCACTATTTAATAATTACGTGACCTGGAACAATTTTTCAGAACACTGCATGATTTGCAAAATGGGTATTTACTAGCTGTTAACATACAGTTTTTATAAGTGGCTCATTTTATAGCTATATCATAGAATCTAAACTGATAGGAAAAGGTTAGATCCCTTTCCTACAAAAATACTATCAGCGTAAGGCCCAATCACATAATATCACAAATAATGTAAACACCTGATAATCAGATTGTTTTGGTTTTCGTGGTATTGGTGACTGAACCCAGGGCCTTCACACTGAACTACAGCCCCAATTCTTTATTTTATTTTATTTTGAGGCAGGGCCTCAGTAAATTGCCCAGGCTGGGCTTGAACTTGTGATTCTCCTGCCTCTGCCTCCTAGAGTGCTGGGATTACAGACAAGTCCCACATAACCAAAATGATAATTAGATTTTAATAAGTGTACATGTATTCTTACATTCAATCAAACACTTTCCTACCATTTACTAGGTACTGGCCAGGAACGAAGGATGCACAAATAAATAAAATATAGACCTTACCCCTATGAGCTTACAATTTGTAACAGTGGAAATGGATATGCAAATTAATTACAATAAATCGTAATGAGTGCAGTAAGACAATATTAATGCACGATTTAATACTCAGCACTTAAAAATGTGAACTTTGAGTAGTTCTGAAACGACATAGGAAAACTAAAGTACAAAAAGGAATACATAAAAAAAGTAAATACAAATAATTAAGAGTAAATACCACAAAATACATTAAATTGATATTTTAAGTGATAAAGTCCCAAAGCATGTGTTCTTCTTACAATGTCCTTTAGTGTTACCAAACTGTCGACTTAAATTAAAATTTAGTTTTTAAGAATTTGCTATTAAGACAAAAAGTCTAATGTCCTAAGAATGATTTACTAGTACACAGAAAGAAAAGAAAGTTACTAGAAGAAAGAAGAAAACATCTGTCAGGCCCTTTTTGCTTTAAGGACATCTGGCTTCCCAAGGACACTCACCAGTTTCACATCTATGCTTGTGGCACCAGCATCCAAGGAGTTTTCAACCAGTTCTTTTACAACACTGACCACAGAAGTGATTATCTGGGAACTTGAAAGGAGGCGAACTGTTGCTGCAGGCAACTGTTTCATTCTAGTTTTTAGCACAGTATCTAAAAGATAAATATGAAATTTATAAAAGACAAGCATTTCTAATAGTACAGACAGCAATAATAATGATACAATAATAATAATAGAAACAGCTCACATTTATTGAGCCTTACTGTATGCTAGGCTCTAGTTTAAGCATATACAGTATTAATTATCTTACCAGTATGCTTTGAAAGAGGTGCTACTATCATGTCTTTTTAAAAGAGGACTGAAGAAAACTTGTCCAAGGTCATCCAGTTATTAAGAGGCAGAACTTAGACTTAAATACAGGTAAGTCACTCAATACTTCCTCTACTTTGTAATATAATTACCTCTAATAAATAAAAATGACTAGAGCAGGTACAAAAACCCCACAATAATATAAAAAAAGTTTTTCTAATTTCTGTGACTACAGCTGCTTATCTACAGTCTGACTTTTCTACTAAATTTCAATCTGGTATTTCCAACTGCCTGCTGAGATGACTAGCTCAAACTCAAGGTATTCCAATGACAAATATCCACTTACTCAGAATCTAATCTGATCAACTCCTAAATCCCATCAATCCTTCCCTTGGTGTCTGGTACATTTAGTCCTTCCTTTTTCTTGGGGGGAGGGACGCTGAGGATTAAATCCAGGAACTTGGGCACACACTCCATCACTGAGCTACACTCCCAGCCCTAGATCTTCCTCTCTTTTTTTGGTACCAGGGATTGAACTTGGGACCCTGTGCTTTGGAGGCAGGTAGCAGAGCCACTGAGCTAAATCCCCGGCCCTAGAGCTTCCTTTCTGGTTCAGTCTCCTGACACTATACAATCTCCTAGTTAGCCTCCATGACACTGGACCATTGGTCGACATGCCTATTAGTTAAAATGATGATTACTACAAGAACAACTACCATTTATTAAGTGCACTTTATATATGGGATCACATTTAATCCTCTAAATCAAGAAAAGGAAGCACTATGTAAAAGCTGTAATTATTATTATGATCACTTAAGAGGTATGAAAGAAATATAAAAGTTGTCAGGATCCAATCAGAGCTGCTTGTGTCAACTTACCAAAACACGTAAATGAAATCAGGAGGTTATGAAGGAAAGAGTGTTATACATGATTGCCTTACAGGAACTGTCACAAAATACTCCCTGAAAATCACAAGCCATTGAAATGTTACACAAAACGTCCTTACAAGGAGCCAGCAACTGGCTGTTCAACCTTGGCCTGAAGCCACTGCTATTATTCACTGTCATCATGGATTTTTGTTTTAAAGTACCTGATGTAACCCTCAATTTTGTCTTTCAAAACTTCTCTCTTAACTTTTTTGAATATATCCAATTTACTCTGGCATGTATATCTCCACTGCAATGCTCTGCAGTTCCCATTGCAAAGCTGTTACCAAATAAATATTATTCTTTTGAGAATCACTCGTTTTGTTGTTTTTTTCTCCTAGGTCAACAGACGTGAAAAAAAAAAAAAAACTGTGGGACTAACTCAGGTACTTCTAGAGATTTTACCTTAAATGCATTCCCTTAAATGTCCTGATGATTAAGTAGACTGCTGAAGGCACATAAATATTGGAATCATGGAGACAAATGTGTTCTAACGTGATTTCTTATAAACAGAACATTGGGCTGGGATGTGCCTCAGTAGTAGAATGTTTGCCTACCATGTGCAAGGGTTCTATTGCTAGCACCATAAAAAAATTTTATAAACCAACATTTAAAGGGAGGAGAGGGGGTTGGGGGGGAGGGATAAAATAAAATTTATTAATAAAAAAACATTTAGTTAATAAATCACACTGTGTTAGCAACTGAAGAATGCGAAGGACAACTGTGCTACAATGAATGTAATGGATGGTCTGCGTGGCTGGCAATGATCACATAGTGCTGCCACCTTGGGACGTGGTCAGTCCTGTGACTTAACAGCTTCACTTCAATGTCATTAGTTACCCACATGTTTTGAAGAGTCACGATGTCTTTTTATATCACTGAGCTCTTTTGGAGGTAGGCTATTTAGCCTCTAGAGTTACTGTCAATCTAAACTAATTAGATCCCAGACATGTGAGATTAACTGCCCTCTACCTTACTCTGCTTAAAATGTCATTCTAATCATGTGGCTCCCCAAAGTTGAAAAGATTAAGCTCAAATCTGTATGCTGACATCTGAGATTCTTAATATGCTGATCCAGGGCCAGGGATTTAGCTCAGTGGTGCTGCTGCCTGCCTCACAAGTGCAAGGTCCTGAGTTCAATCCCTGGTACCAAAAAAAAAAAAAAAAAAAAAATGCAGATCCGGTATGAAAATGGAAATCTCCCTGCCAGTAACTGTTACAACTATAAAAACCTCTGATCAAGCAATCAAAAACAAAACAAAAATTTCAGTACTAGAACATCTACTTAAGTTCAATTGCTTCAAATAAAGAACTTTGGTACCCAAAAACAAACAAACAAACAAACAAACCACAAAAATTTCATATGTAAATTCCTCATTTAAAACACTCAGGGAGGGGGCTTTGCATGTACTGTAATGCCTAATTTCAGAAAAGATTTTAGGAAAATAAACATAAGCTCAACAACATGCAATTCCTAAAAAGTTAAAGAGTTAGGGCTGGGGATTTAGCTCAGTGGTTCTGCCACCTGCCTTGCAAGCGCAAGGTCCTGAGTTCGACCTCTAGTACCGAAAAAAAAAAAAAAAAGTTTCTTGGACCAAAGAATGGGGCAGATGGGGCGGGGGCGGACAACCTACCACTTCCTTAATTTAACATGACTAGTTACATGCTTGTATGATGATTTGATCCCGTGAAATATAGTTCCAAGTAAAACAGCAGTGTGAAAACAAAACAGAGAGGTCAGTTTAGGATTCTTTCTCAGGCAACATAAACAGTCACATGAACAGTAACTGAGAGCAAGAAATGGAGTATAGGCATTGCCGTACACAGACGTTTAAGGGACACATTTCTGGGAAGAGGCGACATACTGGCTTCTGAGGGTGGTAAATGGTCACAATTCATTATATATTTTGCTAAACATAAGGCAAAGCTGACTGGCACAGCAGAAAGACAGACCAGAGGCTAAGAAATAAGTCTTGGGGTTCATCTTTATTAAATGTAAACTGAAGCAAATCACTTCAATCCTTCTGCAAAAACTAGTCATCATCTGTAAAAATGGATAATGCCTTACCAGTTTACCATAAGAATCAAATAAGAAAGCTCATATAAAATGTCATTCTATAAATGGTAAAGACTTTCATAAATGTACAGCACTGTGGTGAGACAATTATGTAAAGGAATGCTGGTAATTCTTTTTCGCTACTAACAGTTACTCTCTAATCAACCTAGATATTTGATTTAGTTCTGGCATATGTAGTTTCAAGGGTAGCAGCTGTAAAATAACTCCCTCTCCGGGGCTGGAAGCATCAGAGAAACAGTGGATAGTTAGGCTCTCCACTGCCCTAACATTCACACATATTAGTCACAGATAAAAGGGACCTTCCCTCTTCTGAAGCTTCAGACTACAGCCTCAGGTCTAAGGGTGTAGAGCTCCTGTACCGTGTAATTTCATAGTCACTAGCCACACGTAGCTACTGAGCCCTTGAAATGTGGCTAGTCCCAACTGAGATGTGCTGGGCCAGGGATGTACCTCAGTGGCACGGTGCCTATCTGGCAAGCATGAGGTCCTGAGTTCGATCTCTGGTACCAAAAAACAAACAAAGCAAACTGAGATGTGCTAATACATATTAGATTTCAAATTCAGCATAAAGTCAGATTAATTTTTTTCACCAGTATAGGATAAAGTGCTATTTTAGATATATTAAGCTACACTGCTGTGTTTTGTATCTAGATGTACCCCTAAAGCCTCATAAGCTCATAGGTGGGACTTTGTGACTGGATCACAGGGATGTGACACTCATCGTAGATTAGTCTACTGGTGAGTTTATAGTCTACTGGTGAGTTTATAGCTAAATGTGATGCTGGGAGGTGAAGCCTGGTTGGAAGAGGCAGGTCACTGGGAGTGTGGCCTGGAAGGGTCTCCCTCCCTCCCTCTCCCTCTGCTTCCTGACTGACAGGCCATGAGCTATTTCTACTCTGCCATGCTGTCCTGGATTAGAGCCAGCTAACTATAGACTGAAACAGAGCTCTACAAACTGTGAGCCAAAATAAACTTTACTTCCTTTAATTTGCAGGTGTCAGGTATTGTGTCTCAGCGATAACAAAGATATACAAATACATATTAAAATTAAATTCATTTTTTTCCTTAACATGATTAGAAAATTTCAGATGATGTGGCCTATGTTAGTCATACTTCTACTGGAATGCTAGACAGAGTAGTAGTTTAAAAAGGCAGGTTCTGAACTCAACTACTTGGTTTTATCCCATTAGCTATACAACACTGAGGAAATTAAACTCTCTAAAACACAACCACCTACTGTATAAAATGGGGAAAATAATGGTATCATACGGTGGTAGTCAGAAATAAGGATATATATAAATAAATTTATAGTGCTTGGCATATAAATGCTAAAAGACCCCAGGATACTTGGACTAAATTGAGTTCATCCAAATTCTTAAATGAATGACCCGTCTACCCCCGGCCTCTACCCCTAAAGGGGCTAACCCACTAGGCTTGAGTTCAAGTACAGTATTCTACATTAGCTTGAGGATCCCAAGAATCTAAGAGAAATACTGATGAACAAAGTTATGGGTTAAAACCTTGTCTCCTCTTAACCTTTACCTGTTCTGGGCAGTCTGCCCACTCTCATCACCTCTGACTCATTTCTACAACACTTATCCCAAAATCATCTTTCTTTTTTGTTTTTAAGTCCCTAATTTCATCCCAATCTTCATCAGTCTTAGTTTACTGAGATTGTGGCATAGCATAAACTCTTATTACACCTTGCCTATCCCATTCCACCATGTCCTCTTCTTTCATAAGATGTCTGCATCTCTACGCATACTCTTCTTCCCTTAGGGCCAGGTCAGTGTCTCTTCTCTCCTCATGAAGTGCTATGAATGCTTTCCTCCCTCCAAAATTCATGTTGAAATGCTGAACCCACAAGTTCATAGAATTAGAGGGGGTAGGCCGAGGTCATGAGGCTGAAGCCTTAGTGACTGAGATCAGAGCCCTTGTTAAGGATATTCAGAGAGGGCCTTCCCCCTCCCATCTCGGAAGAACACAAGCAGCCGGCGCCACCTATGAGCCAGCAATCAGGTCCTCACCGGATACTAAGTCCGCCTCGATGCTGCTCTTCTGTCAGACTGGTGAGAAAATCTTTCTGCTGTCTACAGCCTACCCCACATATGGTATTTTGGTATAGCAGCCTGAAAAGGCTAAGGCACTAACATTTTCAATTAATTACTGACGCTTTCACCTAATTTCATTGAATGAGTTTCCCCACGAGCATTTTGCCACTGAAAGCAAAAATACAAAAATCCCTCAACTCTATTATGCCAGCAATCATCTTTCTCTTTTCTGTTGTTGTTGTTTTATGTACTACCAGGGATTGAACACAGGGTCTTTGCCCAAAGCTACATCCTCAGTCCTTTTTTTCTTTTCAGACAGGGTCTAAGTTGCTGAGGCTGGGCTCAAACTTGTGCTCCTCTTGTCTCAGCCTCTAAAGTGTTGGTATTACAGGCATGCGCCACCATGGCCAGCTTCACTTTTTTTTATGAAGACAAAGTAAATACCCTACATTGACTGTCATTAATTCCCTATCACTAACTTACTTCTATAACCCTAGCAAAATGGCTACCACTTTAACCACTGTTAGGATTTTATTTCTTTTCAAGCTCACTGATGATATCTTGAGTCACTAAATTCATTCTTCAAGACTCATACTCCTTGACTTCCTTGAAACCTGTGATGCTAATATTGCCTAATCCTCAACACTATTTCCATCTATACTTCCTTGACCACTTTGAGGTCTTCACTTTCTTCCCAGAAATGTGAACATTTCTCAACCCTTCCCCTCTCCTTAAGTATCTTAGGACCCAAACCAAAATTTATATCCCTAAAAGTGATGTCTTGCTTCTTAAGACAGATATTTGTAACAATTAGTGCCATTGTTACCCAAATAAATATTTGTGAAACAGAACTCATCGTGAGATCTTCCCTCACATGTTCCACTTAACTTTGTTATTTCTCTTTAACAGTATATTGTTGTTAGTCACCAAGGTTAAATACTTCCATTCCTCTGTTAGCAATCTATGTATTTGTACTCCACATATCCTCCTAATGCAATGCTGCGTATCACTCTGGACCCAGTTCCGGTATTATCTGCAACACAATCCTTTCTGATCACCCAATTGGGATGATCCTTCCCCCTCCCTTAACTCCTAACGTGTTTGGTTTGCGCTCATGGGATGCTTATCACCTACCAGTCCTCAGTGTATAACTTGAGAGTGCAAGGAATCATGTAGTATGTATCTCTGGATGCACAGACACCCATCACAGCACTTCACTCACCTTGAGCACTTTATAAACACTAAATGAAGGGCCACTAAAAATAATATCAGCATCTTTCTTGTGCCAATGTAAACATTAAAGTGTGTCCTTTCCAGCAATTTTCACCATTGCCATAGCTTCTCCCCTTTATATTCTAATTTTAAACTTGTTTCCATTCATCCCTAGACCAAATGTTCCTCCTAACAACTTTTCTTCCAGGCTCCAGGGCCTTCTTCACCTACTTGGAGGCAACCTGAACTTAAATGTTTTCCAAACTGATCTCAGAATCTTTCTCCTGTATTTCTTAATAATAAAAACAACAGCTAAGGTAAAAACTTGATACACTTTATCACTTTTAATCTTTACAGCACCCCCATGTATACTATCATTCCTCTATTCCAAATGACATTTAAAGGCTTGATGACTTTTTCAAGATCAGACACTATTATACAGCAGATGTACACCCTTGGATGTTTGACTCCGAAGGCTGTGCCCGGAATTTTCCATGCAGGCACTCAAAGCGAACCCTGACACCATAGAAACTGTCAACGTCCACATCTTAGGACCCAGTCCTTTCTATCCTACTTCTAAATACTTCTCAAACCAATTCTCTATTCTCAGTATAGCCGCTGTTCAGCCTCTTAAAATTTCTCCTCTGATCTGCAGCAACAGCCAGCTAATTAATATTTTCACTCCAATTTCAACCACCTATAAGATAGTTTCTAAAATTTCATCATATTGCTACCCTACTTAAATTTTTGTATATGGTTTCCAACTGCTAACTAGGTCAAGTTCAAACTCCTTAACAAGTGGACCTCTACCTACCTTGGTAATTTCCTACCATCATGCCCCTTAGCTCACAGAATTCCCGTCTAGGCTGACTTCTGCCCTTCCCTCCAGGTTTTCTTTCAGCGTCGTCTCCTCAAAGACTTTCTTCCCTGTTTTAATGCCCTCACCGCCCCACCGCCGCACATTTCATGTCCCTAATAGATTAGGCATTCCATTCCTTTCACTCCTGCAGCACCTTTTCCTTATTTTTAATCCAAACTAACCACAGGTCATTCCATTTTCCTTCTCTCCTGCCTCAGAGTCCTTTGAGGACAAAGATTTTATATTAACCATACACAGTAGCTTTAGATTGTACCATTCTATTACATGTGTACCAAATGATTCTTGAAAAGTAGAGGGTTCATGCCAGGCTCACAAGTTCACAGCATAGAATGTCTGAGAAATGTTGGGATAGTCATTCTTCCACGTCTGCTGAAAGGTTAAGTGGAAGACTCCAGAGTATGCTAATGACCAGCAAGGTCAATTAAGGACACGGGGTGTACCTAAAAAAAGAAGTAGGGATCAGACAATTCAACAGATTTTTCTAGGGAGAACACAAGTAGTACTAATTTAAAGGGCAGACTAAATCTAACCCAACAGAAATGTTAGATATTTACACACATAGAACCAACATTCTCTTAAATCAACTTTTGAAATGTTTTGGCAAGTTAGCTCAGGAAAAAAAAAATAATTTACGTACTATTAAGGTAAAGGTAATTTGATTTCAAAGATGATTGCAAAAAATCTAATCAATGGGGCCGGGGATTTAGCTCAGTGGCACCGTGCCTGCCTCGCAAGCGCAAGGTCCTGAGTTCGATCCCCAGTACCAAAAGTAAAAATCTAATCAAGTCTTTTCCTCTTTGATATCCACGTGTTCTCAGGATGTACTGGTGCCTGCACTCGGCGTGGGGATAAACGCAGAATGACACCTGCAAGTGCAGAGACTAAAGGATGAGTCTATGGGTACCCGTCGTGGGTCACAGCACACCACATTACGACAACACCATGCTCACAATCACAAATCAAGTTACGGTTGTTGTGATTAAATTTTCTGCCAGGAAGACAACCTTCTTTTAAGACCTGCGCCAGAAGCGTTTGGGAAATGGGCCTCCGCTAGCGCAGCCCCTCGGCCCGCGCTCCCCACCTGTGTGCGCTCGCGGGGCGCTCTCCCCGCTTCCCGCCCCGGGGGAGGCGCCCACCGCGGGCCGGGCCCCAGCAGGCGGGAGTTGAGGAGCGGTACCTTCAAACCTACGACAGAGTAGGAACGGACGCCTTGCGGCCACACGACAGTACCTTCCAGCTGGTGCAAGGAGGGCTACTACCGTCCACCGGCGAGCCGCCAGCAGCCAGCATCCCAACCAAACCCCAAGCCCGCTTCGCGCGACTCCCCCACTCGCTACAGTGCGCGTGCGCGAAGGGGCGGGCACCCGTCGCGCCCCGTAGTCCCGCCCCTCGGGGAGAAGCGGGATTGACGCGGCTAGTAGCCAATCCCCTGATAGGAAGTCCTGTCCGGACCGCTTCCGTCCGCAGGGCCTCACCGGGCAGACCCTGAGCCAACGCTGCTGTCGTCGCCGGGGTGTCCTGCGCCGCCTACAGTGGGCGGCGGGTAAGTGGCCAAGAGCGCAGCCGGGGCTGTGGGCTTCAAGGGGTCCGTGCCGAACGAGGAGAGAGGGGAAGGCTGCTGCCGCCCCGGTGGCGCCCTGCTCGCGCTGCGGGCGAGAGGCCCCAGACACCGGCCGCCCCCGGGTCCTCGTCGCGGCGCCACGGCCCCCACGGGACGCTGAGCTGCGACCTCGAAGGGGCGGGCGGAGGCGGCGGCCGGGGCTCCGGGACGAGAGGGAGGGTCCCCGACGGTCGAAGGTCGGGGTGGGCGAGGGCGGCGCCGCCCCCGCTCCCCGCCCCCGAGCCTTTGGTCGCTGGTCGCGGGGAGGCGCGGTTCCTGCGGAGAGGGTTTCTACCTCCGGGTAATTTCGGCACCAGCCAGCTCAGCCCTGCCCCGCAGGTGTAAATTTGTTTTCTTCTCTTTGTTTTTAGAACTTTTATTTGCGTATGGTTGCACACACATGATGATTCCGTTCAGCGGAGGGAGTTCTTACACGTAAAGCACATCTTACTCTCTTTATGTCCCCTTCCCCTCTCCCCTGAGATGCAAATTTTAGGCCTCTTTTCCAGCCTTCTTTTTCCGTCTTGTGGAAAGCTGGAAAAATATCTGCAGTGGTGGAATATCCTCTGTATACTGTAACATTTAAAAGTAGTATGTGATATACGGTGGATGTTCATGGAAGGATTTACTCACGTACATTTGCGGAGAGGCTTGTGCTTTGTCCCTGTAACTTGGTCGCTCTAAGCCTTGATGCCTATTCCAGAGATCTTTAGAGGGTAAAAGAAAGGTACATTATGCCCCAAAACACTTGCTGGATAGGGTTAGGAGGAATTCCTGTCTCTCTGTTAACTCTGTAATAGAAAACGTTTATATAGTTTCAAATGAGAGCTGTTACAAATGTAATCTAGCCCCGTTGAACCTTCTTCCTCGGATGATAGGTATTCTTCCGGCTGTTTGATTTCCTTTACGGAATTCTTAAACCCAAATAAGCATCTTCACTAAAATGACCGAGACTATTATAGGTCTTTTGGTGTTCATCTTGAACATGAAAGGGGCATGGAAAAGCTTTAAGAGAAAGTAAAGTTTTAGGGGAGTTGACTATAGAGAAATATACAGAAGAAAGATTCACCACTTTAACCTAGTTGTGTCACAAAAGTGAGACAGATGCTATCCCTTGACCACGTAAATTGTGCACATTGTCAAGGCATGTTCCTCCCAGTTTCAGTGTTCAAAAAGGAGTGCTTTGAACTCTGACCTCTGTATATACAGAACAGTGCATTAGCTGTAAGAATCTGGCTACTCAGCTAACTTGCTGGGTCATTTTTTTTCTTGAATGTTTTGTTGCAAAGTTTAACTCCTGTCTTTGTTGTCATTTTTGTCTTTTGGTTTGGTTTGGCTTAGCTTTGAGCCAGGGTCTGGCTAGGTAGTTCAGGCTGGCCTTAAGCTCACTATATAGCCCAAGCTGGCCTCCAACTCTCAGCAGTGCTCCTGCCTCAGCCTCCCAGTGCTGGGATTACAGGCGTATGCCACCATGTCTGGCTAACTCCTGACTTTTTACTTTGTACTCATTATCTGTTTGTTTCTTTTTTGTAAGAATCTTTCATTTATGTCTTGTATTCTGAGTCACTACTTTGAAGATAATGATAAGTAATGTATTAACTTGTTATTTTGTTATGAAATTTTGTTTCATTAAGAAAGACAGCACAAATGGGGCTGGGAAGAACTGGTCCTATTTTGACTAAATTTTTTTTAAAACTCCGTTTCTCCTTGTTTCATGTCGTTTATCTGGATGTGATTTAGGTATTTCTTAACCTTTAAAGACTATGTTGCACAACTACCTTAAGACTCATTGAAATTTAAAAATTAATATAGTGAGTGAAAAAGAAATGACGGGTTTTTTTTTTTTTTTTAATAGATACCCATTTTTCTCTAGGAGATTGCTTCTTGCTCTATCCTTTTATCCAGTTAGAGTCTAATTTCTTACTGGGCTGGGCCTACATCTTTGTGAAGCGAGGGTTCTTCATCTAGGATTCATGTGCAATAGATAGACCCCAGAGAATAGAAGAAAACTTGTATGGAACAAAGTATCTTATTCTCATTTACCTCTAATTAAATATTACATTTCCCCCAATTATGGATGTAAACAACAGAGCTGGATGTGGTGGCACACATCTCTTAAGAGGCTGAGTCAGGAGGATTTTATTTTGTACTCACGATATATTAAAAAAAAATGTAAGTTATTCTCTTTTCAGCTTATATTTTCCTGAGCATTATTTTGTTTAGTAAAACCAACATGCTGGAAGACAAACTGTGGTAAGGGAGCCATAAAAACAAGTCTTGTTATCTTTCTGTAAATTCAAATGTTAAGGATTCTTTACTCCCTACATCAGGATTGGCAAGTATCATATTTTGGAGGGTATGTCTGTCTATTTCAGAATAACAGGGAAAAAATAATCCTGGTAGCTTTTTGTCATGTCAGAATTAGGTTTTAGGCTTCCTAAATGCATCGGTGTGGATTCATTTCATTTCTTCCCTACAGAGCAAACATGAATGTTGGAGTTGCCCACAGTGAGGTGAGTCCAAATACTTGTGTAATGAATAGCTGGGGCATGTGGCTGACATATGCATTAGGAGTTGGCTTGCTTCCTATTGTCTTACTCAGCATTCCTTTCTTCAGTGTTCCTGTTGCTTGGACCTTAACAAATATTATACATAATCTGGTAAGAATTTTAGCTTTATTCTAACCACTTGAAAGCTTAAGGTTTATGTTGCCAGGGGTTGAGGAGAAGAAGGAATGGGGAGTTAGTGGTTAATGGGTACAGAGATTCAGCTTTGCATAATGAAAAAGTTCTGGAAATGGATGTAGTGTGATGGTTCCATAAGAGGATGAATATACTTGATATATTATAAACAAAAATGGGACTTTGCCATGGTGTGCGGTATTGTGTTTTGTTTGCTCACTAGGACTCACACCCAGGGCCATGTGCATGCCAGGAGAAGGTCCAGCCTAACAATGATATTTTTTGATCGCTTATTGAGATATAATTCATATTAAATTCTATTACTATTAAATTCTAATACTATTAAATTCACCTATGTGAAATCTATGCTTCACAATTAAAACATACAATTCAGTGGTTTGTAGTATATAAGAATTAATTTTAAAGAATTCTGATCTGGTATAGGGTTCTGTTTTTTCTATCATGCTTTTTATCATTGGGCCTTTTTTATATGTAAGACTTTGTTCTCCTGTTGTTTGCATAGAATCTAGAAAATAGTGGGTAATTTTAGTAAAAATTACAAGACACTGTAATTCACATTATTATAAGGAATTGATTAATCAAAATGCTTGAGAAGCATTTCTCTTTTTGGCCAACTGGAGTCTAATGAAAATAATTTGGTTTCAATCCTTAAGTCTTTCTGAATTGTTTACGTGTACTTTCCTCATTCAGTACAGAAATTTTGACCTTAATCATACTCAAGATTTTATGATATGTTAGCTGCTCTCTGTTTTTATAGAAATAGTTTTTATACTATGTGTCATTATCTTCAAAGAAGTCACTTAGAGTACAAGACATAAACCAAAAGATTTTTATAGAAAAGAAACAAACAGATAATAACACAAATCTGTCTTTTCAACAAACTAAGATAAACTAGCCGTATAAATGAAACCAATTAACAGATGTATTGCAGTAGTTTGAAAACACTTAGCTGCTTCGTGGGAGTTGGCTTGCTATTCACTTGTTACCCAAAGCGAGACTGTTTTCTTTCCAGATGGAGATTGAGTGTAGCCATGCTCAGCACCTCAGGGCCCTTGGCCGCTCCTGTTGGCTGTGTCCTCCTGTACTGTCTGTGCTGTGTTAGGCCCACGAGGGTGAGGTTTATCCACTCTACTGACCCTGCCATGCATCCCTGCTAATTGCCTCTTAACCAAAAAAATAAAAACAAAACTGTGGGAGAAATTTTTTTTTTAATAAATACTTTTCCCTTTCTTGAGTATATTTGAGACTGATTGGAGAAAGACAAAGACAATGTGCTGATGAAAGTGATAAGTGAATGTCCATTTAGTCTACTTTATGTGGTAAACTTTGATAGGGCAAACACTGTTGTGTGTGTTCATTTTAAGAGGTAGGGTCTTGCTGTGTTGCTCACGCTGACTTCAAACTCCTAGGTTCAAGTGATCCTCCTGCCTCAGCTTCCCAAGTGCTGGGATTACAGGTGTGCATCACCATGCCTAGCATGATACTCATGTTCATCTCGCTAGATGACCTTCTACCTCAAACCAAACAAATGTAAACAGAACTCAGTGTATTCCTGATTTATCGCCTGCCCCCTCCCACAGTCACCTCCTGACTTTGCTCCTAATCTTATCTGAAGGCACTGCTGTCTGCAGAGTAAGCAGCCAGACAGCTGAATGTCAGTGGTACAGTGATTACTAGAATATATCATCCAAACTGAGACTGTCATGAGAGTAAAAGGGAGCGCTAGGAATAACTACTGCAAGAGAATGGTGTAAAACAGAAGCAAAACCATCCTGTGCAAAGTAGGACGGTAGTCACCCTTGTCTTAGGATGACTCCTCCTTTTCCTTTATAGTCCTTATCCAGTTGGTCAAAGCCCGTGTGTCCTGCTTTACTATGAGCTTGATCCCCACATGCGCATTCTTTCCCTCAAGTAAATTACTCCAGAAAATCAGGTGCTCTTTTGTTGTTCCTCTTCCTTTTTCTATTCCAACTTGGCAGAGAGATATTTGTGAAATACTTAACAGAATTCTCCATTTGCATTTTAGTAAAATCTGACGTTCATTGTGTGACACAGAGGACCAGTTAGTAACAGTGCAGAGGCAGAAGGGGACTCAGTCTTATCTCAGCCATCCCTAGACATGGGCGCTCTAACTCTTAACAAGAACCATCCTGCCGTCACTCTTTTAATACTCTTTCCTACTTCCTGCCCTGACTGCTGATCCTACCTGCCCAGCCAGACTACTCAGGTTTCACCTCCTCTAGGAATTTATACCATTCTCTGAATTTTGTAATGTATTTATCATATTTTATAATCAATAGTTCATCTGTTTTTTAATCTTTTCCTTTCTGTCTCACTCATGACCTACTTAAATGTTTGCTAAATAACTTTCTTCTTCTCCCATGGTTCATGTCTTGACTGCACTTTAGAAGCCATCCTCCATCTCCCTCCTCTATTTTCAGATTGATTGACTGAGACTGAAGTATAATATATGGCCACGAACAAACAATAGGTAATTGACACCATGTAGGACAACGAACTTCTGATGTATTTATTAGCTCACCACACTAAAATCCTAACTTAATCAGCCATAGATGTAGCAATTACATGACTCCAAATTTAAGTCTGCTTTTAAGATAGCTTATACTAAACCAATTAAAAATGTGAAACACATGCTGAACGCTTTTAAACATGGAAAGTTAGACCTCATTGTTGTACTCGATTAGAAAACTAATATTGTATTTGCCTTTCTGAACCATACAGTAGAAACCTACGGTGATTATTTATATTCAGTGCTACAGTTCAGAGGTGTTAATGCTTCACAAGATTATTAGCCCAGCTTTAAAAATGAATTGAATTCTCTTTAATTTAGTAAATATTAGCTAGCCATGAGATACATACTTTGTTTTGAAGTTCTTTTGATATGTGAAAAATCATCACTATCATTTTTATGTAAAAATTCATAAAAATAACATTGGAATAGAAGAAGATACCTGGTCAGAAAACATTTTTTTGTGGTGCTGGAGATTAAACCCAAGGCTTCACACATGCTAGGCAAGCCCAAACACAGATTTTAATCTTTTTTGCTAGGAACAATAAATTGGATGTTATACTCTAAACACTATTAAGTGCGTGGTTTAAAGGAAAAGCAAAAGAATTTTTCTTCTTTTAGACGCATTCTAACACACCTGTGATCTAGAATAGAGGTTCTTCACTTTTTTTAGCTCATATGCTCCTGAGAATTTGAAAGCACACATAGTTTCATAGTTTCCTTCCAAGCCCTGTGAAAATGGTTTATGCTTACTCCATAAACACTCAGCTTAATGCTATCTTCCAACATCTCTAAAACTTGGTCTGTACCAGTTCTTATTCCTAAGGTACTCAGGCTAGTGGGAAAACAAATATTATGGAAAGAACTCAATATATAGTGTGCTGTAGCCAGGTGTGGTGGTGCACGCCAATAATCCCAGCATTTGGGGGGCTGAGGCAGGAGGATTGCCATGAGTTCGAGGCCAGCCTGGGCCTACACGGTGAGTTCAAGGCCATCTTGAATTACATAATATATTCCTGTAATTAAAGTACTTTCAGTTAAAGTCTATGCAGTACATAAACAGGTCATTACTGCTGAGGGTTTCACTAAGGAGCTGTCATTTGAGCTGATCCTTCAAGAATAAGGTAGTTGACAAGGTAGTATCAAGTCTTTGGCTTCAGCAATAAGAAACCTTTCTCGTATATTTCCTGAGTACTCTTTTGTGTGTGTGTGTGTGTGTGTGTGTGTGCGCGCGCGCGCATGCGTGTGTGTGCTTTAAACAATTTATTTAGAGTCTAAAGATGGCAGCCTCGGTATCGAGGGGTGCTGTGGCACTGCGTACGAATTTTACTCAGCAGGTTGCTTTTGTCCGGAAAATTCCTTGGACTGCAACAGTCAGTGAGCTGAGAAAACACTTTGCTCAGTTTGGCCGTATACAAAAGTGCATTCTTCCTTTTGATAAAGAGACTGGCTTTCATAAAGGTATGTGTTGGATTTACTTTTCTTCTTCAGAAGCACTTCAGAATGCAGTGCAACATGAAAATCACATAATTGATGGAGTAAAGGTCCACATTCAAGTTCAAAAACCAAAAATTTTGCAAGGGGATCAAACATCTGATGAAGAGAAAGATTTCTGAGATGATTAAACCCATTAAATAAACACAAAACAGGAAAAAAAAAACCAATTTATTTAACCGAAATTTCATATATTGACTTCCATTTATTTTGATACAACTTTTCCTCATGGTAATTTAGAGGACCTTTGAGCCAATATAAATATTTCATAAATATTTGGCCATTTGGTTATACACCTGCACAATACGTCACATCTTTCAGCAAGAAAAACACTAAAGAGTAAAGACTTGACACAATTAACTAGGTACAATGAGAATCTGCTCCAAATACTTGTTTCTCTGAGGTAAGGCACCACACACCTGTTCAGTTAAGAAAACCATCCTTACAGCACAGATTCTTTATTTTTAAGTAGGGCCTAGAACACTTAGCTGCTAATTAGGTGCTGAATGGCAAAGCTACATCCCTAGCTTATGCCATGAATTCATAGGGAATAGGTTCCAACAATACAGGCTCCTTCCCATTGATGCTTACAAAGTATGCTTCTCTAGGCAGGACAGGCTGGTGCTTCAGTTGAACCCAGGTACTCCTCTCTTTGGCTTCCTTCTTTTTCTGAACATTTTCCTTGACACATTTCAGGAAGCTGTCTTGACTCTGAGTGTTTAGTATGGTCAGTATGCACATTAATCCTCTTAACAAGAATCTTGCACTTAACTTGCTTGTTTACAACAATGCCAAAAGCATGCTGGGTAACATTGTAGACTCTTCTAGTTTTGCCACGGTAACATTTGTATGACAATTCTTTTTGAACAGTATTCATTCCTTTGATGTCTACAACCCCATCCTTTTTGTAGTTTGGCATGTATGTGGCCAAAGGAACAAGCCCATGTTTTCTAAAAGGCCTGGAGAACATATACCGGGTTCCCCTCCTCTTTCCCTTTGTGTTTGTCACTTTGGCAAATTACTGGAAGATGGTGGTTCCGGCCGAAATACCTGAATACTCTGGATTGTAGTTCTGATAGCAGATTCTGCCCTACTGTTGAGATGTTTATGCGTATTTTTTCTTACCATCTCTTGGAAAACAATTTTCTCAAGACTTGAGACATGTCTTGTTCAATTTTATATGTGCATACATGTTCTGGGCCCTATATTTAAATTTTTTAGTTAAACCCAATGGAACTTGAGTCTGCTAAACTTTAGGGGTGTTGTAGATGCTTTTCTCATTGCTGAGACAAAATACCCAATATGCAAAGTTAAAGGAGGAAAGGTTTATTTAGCTTATAGTTCATAGAGGTTTCAGTCCATAATCAGCTGGCTCCTAGTCAGGGTGGCACATGGCAACAGTTGATGGAAGCAGAAAACAGCAGAAGCAACAAGGGACCTTAACGACATCTTTCTGCCCCTTTTATCCTATCCAGAGTTCTTAGGACGGGTAGAACTCACACCCTTAATCCTAGTGCCCTCAAGCCTAGCATTGCACCATGAATCAATCACACATTCTAAATTCAGCCACCTCTGAAAAAGCCCCACCTACGACTGCATTAGACTTTGGGGTGACATCTAGACACAAGCCATAACAAGGGGTTATTGCCGCTAAACTACTTTTGACCTGCTTAATACATTAGGAATCAGACTAAGCTTTGAGGGGAAGGGTCTCTTAACATAGTACAAAGTAAAATTTTCAAATCACTGATTTTCTACTTAACCAAAAAAGTAGGTGTTTAATAAAATCACGGACAGAATGGCTTTTAGTAATGCTCTTTAAAACTAACTTGAAAAGGGGCACAGTGGTGATTTTAAAAGTGAATTAAGTCAAACATTATACCTGTTACATCAGGTCATCTTTCTTTGGAAGAAAACTACTGAGGTACAAAGGCAGTTCTAATATTAAATATTTCAAAAGCATTTTTCCCAATATAGAGATTTCATTTTTTTCCCACCAATTTATATGCCTACCATTTTACAAATAGGGCAATCTAAAGAAAACGTTAGTACTATATATTTAGAAAAAGGTAATCCTATTTCCTAATAGGAAACATGTTCAATAAGGTAAATGTAAGGATGGGAAGCTACCCTGGTGATACTTTTATTTTTCAATTTAATGAAAAGAGTTACTTTGGGTTGACCTTTTACTGCTTTTCACCAGGTAATATGTACATAGTCCAAAAAGGTTCATTTGCCATGTACAAACTGGCTGCAGCCTTTCACTAATCTGTCGAAAATAACTTGGACACATCTTACTGCTTACTGGCAAGGACTAATTTTGCATTTGGTATTGATTGTATGCCCTGTTGCTTGTTTTCCAGGGGATGTATGTATTTTTCCATGCAGTGAAAGGAACACCTTTTGAAACTCCTGACCAGGGTAAAGCAAGACTTCTAACTCACTGGGAACAACTGGACTATGGAGTACAGTTTACATCTTCATGGAAGTTTTTCACAATTTCTCCAATAATTCTGTAAGTGGTAGAAATATTTAATGATAAAGAAAATTGAATAATAGGAAGATTTTTCAGATTGAATTAGAATTAGAAACAATATTTCATTGAAAATTTCTATCAATAAAGTAGCTACCTCAGAGTATAAAAATAGGCAAAATTTTTGGCAAGTTGAAATAAACCTGTTTTCACTTCAGTCAGTACATTGGGAGACAACGTTACCTGTTCATCAGTGTTCATCTCCTGTCCTCATGTTTCCTGTAAGAGAATGAATTATATTTTGATTGCGCTGTCAGATTAATTTCCCTCAATAATGAATTAGATGATCAGAAGAATTTTCTTGGCCATCCAGCCTGATTTGGATATTCAAACTCCTTGGGAGAGAGTATGTTTGGGGATAAAAGAGTTCATGCTTGAAGTATAAGACAAACCTGACTTAAATCCTGACTCTTATCATTTACCCAGTTTGGTTTGTTCGTGTATCAAATTTTGACTACTAATACCTGATCTTGATGCTGTGAGAAACAAATGAGACAATACCTAGTTGTAAAGCATCTAATACCTATATAACTTCCTTCCATTACCTGATATTCAGGACTCGCCACAAAATAGTTCCTACCTCATTTTCCTTTTATGTGAATTGTTTTATTCCCACCCAACTCCCACCTGGTTAGGCTCTTCTAAGCAGCATTTTTTGTTTGTTTTATTTTGTTTTGTTTTGAACATATTCCCGCTGGCTTGAACCACCAGTGGTGCATACATGACCGTCCCATCATGTGGCTTGTACCACCAGTGGTACAAATAGATTTAATCACTTTTATTGGTCTTTTTACTAAAAAAATTTATAGATAGTTTCTCAATGGTATAGTCATTCATGTACCACCCGTGGTTCAAGCCACCCAGCAGTAAGACATAAAAATTACAGCCCCAGCTCTGGTTTTGCCGCCTGCTGCACAAGCGCGAGGACCTAAGTTCGATCCCCGGTACCAAAAAAAAAAAAAAAGAATTACAGCCCCTCAAGGGCCGGGGATTTAGCCTAGTGGCATCACACCTGCCTGGCAAGCACAAGGTCCTGAATTCAATTCCCGGTACCAAAAAAAAAAGAATTACAACCACATTATGAATGTGTTAAGAATCATTTCTTGATTATTTTGTGGGTGGTTCTATTTCTATGCCCCCCCCCACACACATTTAGGTATAAGTGACAAATTAAAAATTTTATATGTTTTATATGTGCTTTTTTTCCTCCTAAGAGTTTATAAGTACATATAGATTGCTTTGAATCCCATCATAGGTACTGTAATAGGATTGCACATAATAAGTACTTTTGACATATATCTTTTTTTTTTTTTTTTGGTACTGGGGATCGAACTCAAGCCCTTGTGCTTGTGAGGCAGGCACCAGAACCTCTGAGCTAAATCCCCAGCCCCTTGACATACATCTTAATAAACACTGTATCACATACCCTGTACATAGTACTACATCCATGGTAGAATCAGTGCAGCCTGAAGTAGCTGGAAAGACTTTCTGTAGCTTTAGAATTCTTGAAGCTGGACTAAAGAAGTAGTTTTTGGATAGATATTTAAGAAAAAGCATTTTCGGGTGAAAGTAATCACTATTCCAAAGTGATAGGTTTTTTTTCTTTATAGCATTTTGTGGAAATTTTGAGTTATTTTAGTCCTATATAAAATTAAGCTCAAAAGAAAAATGTCTAGGGCCGGGGATTTAGCTCAGTGGTTTCATCACCTGCTGCGCAAGCACAAGGACCCGAGTTCGATCCCTGGTACCAAAAAAAAAAGAAAAATGTCTGTATGGTCTAACAAAAATAAATGCCATAAAGCTCATTTAGACACTTCAAATTTGGATTTTGGCTCCATTGCTTTGAAGCTATGTGACTTTTGACTATTTTCTTGAAAGTGTCAGTTACAGAGGATTACATTATAATACATGTAAAAATCTTGACATATACCTAATTTTCAATAAGAGCTATCATAACTAAGTATAGATAGCTGTGTTTAATCTCCGTATTTCACAAAATATAATTTTTACCCATAGGTATGATTTCATATATTCCAGTCAAATTCCTCACATAACTGAACAAATATTAAAGCCATCTGAATAGCATTGACCTTATTTTCTTTCTTTCTTTTTTTTTTTTTTTTTGGCAGTGCTAGGGATTGAACCTAGTATGTCACACATGCTAGGCTAGTGCTCTGCCCTACATCCCCAGCCCCAATTCTTTTCAATGTGTTTTCACATTTTCATATTTGATTATGATTTGTCAAGTGGCATGCAGTGTTTTCTCAAGGAACAGAACCAAATCTCAAATGCATGAATTTGCTAAAGTTTTTGCAAGCTATTTGGAGTCAGGAGCTCAGATTAAACCCTAAATGTCTGTCTTCCAATATAGGTCTCTTTCCTGTATACCCCTTAGCAAATAGATGCTTTCACACTGATTCTCGCCGAGATTTGTATTCCCTCAGAGGGTCATCTTGTCTTTTGTTAAGAATTAGGTAATTTTCGTATAATCTTCACAGTTTTCATTAAAAGACAAAAAGGAGACATAGGCTACAGTAGGGAAGGAGAAGCTATAGCAAGATTTATTATTTCTAATCTGTCAGCTTATAGATCAAACCCACAATGATGATGCCAAATCAAATGGGCTAAGTGCAAGTGCTGTCCTATTTTGTTCAGTGAAGGAAGTATAAAACCGGTCTTTGAATATATAAAAGCAGGAAGAAAGAATTTAAAGCAACAATTGAATGTGATTTACTCTGAAAAGAATTTTCTGGCTGTTTTTTAAATAGGTGGAAGGTCGAAGAATTTCTCAATCTAGACAGTTCTAAAAATGATATATTCATTTCTGTAACTATAATGTTTTTAGTCACACCTGGAAGCAGCTGTTGATTTCTAACCATATTACACAAGATATTTATTTTCGCCTTATGATGAGCTAATGACAGTAGTTAGAGGAATGTTTATTATACTTTTCTTTAAAATTAATTAGACAAATACTTATGTGAAAACTACCTTCTTAGATATGATCAAGGCGTGAAATATCTTTTCTATGTTAGAAATATGCTTTTAATAGCTAGATGATGCATCTGTACTCTGGTGTACCCTTGGGTAACACTAGACGTTCTGGACGCGATGATTTATGGTCTTAAAGATAGTTTACACTTGTTAAATTCTCAAATAGATCCCTGAACACATGTGTTCAGTTATAGCAAAACAGTTAAAATTTTACAACAATTGTCTTTCAGTTGCCAATTAGACCTGTTGTAAACCTGTTCAACTACAGTGTGGAATTGAGAACAAAGGGGTAAACAAGTATTTCTTTCAAAGAGACTGCATTGTCCTAATATACTAAAACCCTGCTTTTCAAACTTTATACTAGTAGTCCTTACCCTTTTGATGAGTCACAAAACACTTTGAGAACATGACAAATGTTTTGGATCCAGATCTTCTCCTCAGGAACACATACATAAGTACAAAACTGTACCTGAAATCTTGGAAGGGATTCTAAAACTGTTTGAAAGCCTTCTGCTTTAAAGGAGGCTAAGTAGCAGAACATGCGATCAAATCCATTTAACATAGTTACAGAAGTGCAAATTGCACTTGCATTAAACAAATTTCTAAATGCCAAGTTAAATTCACTTGGGCCCACCCTAAAATATTTTATTTTGGGTCTCAAAAAAAATTTTACTGCTAGGCAATTTGTGTTTAGTGGCCTTTTTTTCTATCTTTTAATTTTTTAAGTTCTAAGTAATTTCGTTTTTGGATGTTACATGTATTCTTAACTTTTATTTCTACAGATATTTTCTGGCAAGTTTCTATACGAAGTATGATCCAACTCACTTCATCCTAAATACAGCTTCTCTCCTGAGTGTGCTTATTCCCAAAATGCCACAACTACACGGTGTTCGGATCTTTGGAATTAATAAGTACTGAAATATTTTAAAACTGAACAAAAAATTTTTACAGCTACTGAGTTTCCTATAGGGAAGGAGTAGTGAGTTAAACCACTGTTTCTGTGATAATGTGAAATGAGAGGTATTTGCATTGGAGGACCAATTGCTGGTTTTTCATATGCTGTCTTGAACGTGCAGGAGTCTAAAAGATGCCTCTGTTTAAAGCATCTGGTACATTTCTGAAGAGAGGCTTTATTGGCAGGCTGGGCAGGCCCAGCTTATAAATTAATGGCAGTACAGTGAGGGTGTAGTAGATAAATGCAAGGAAATACAAGATTTGTAAAGAAATAGGACCAACTTTTAACTTATAATGAATGGGCATTTTATTAGGAAAAGAAAATTTCCAGTCAGTCACAGTCAGTTTAAGCAGGCTTACACTTGAACCAGAATCATCTCTAGACATGTTTATTATAGATTGTTTTTATTACCAGATGTGTTTCTCTTCTATAAGAAGATCTATGCCCTCTTGTTTCTATAAGCCAGTTCCTACCTTATGAGTATGCTTTTTGGTTTTGCTGGCCCAATATTGTGTGTTGATAGATAAGGTCAGTTTTGCATACACTACATTACAGAATTTGTGAAGGTCCACTTTCATGACTGGGGATAGAAGGTACTGGGTATCTGACAGGCAGCCTCTGAGTCAGCATTCTAATTCTGGAACACAGTGGGTTATACTGTTTTTCTAGACATAAAGCTGCTAATCCAATTAAAATAATTTATTCAAGCAGTTAAAGTATATGGTAGTCTAAAAGTGTTTGCTTATTGGATTGAGCAACTTAATTGGTAAATCTATCATTCTTTAGGAAAGGAAATAGAAAATGGATAACTATCTGGCCACCTGTGGTCTAGCAGAAAATGCTTCTCTAGCAATAGTACCAAAGGAAGTAATGGAGTCTTTTTTTTTTTTTTAGCAAGTCAGCAGTAAAAGATGACAGTATCTTTTTTTATTCCTCTTGCTGTCAAGTTCCATAGTTTCCCATTAATATTTTGCCTTTAAATATGTGGGTCTTAGTGTAGATGATACCAAATGGTAACTATTTCCAGAGCAATGACCATGCTAAATTTTTGTGACGTAAGGAAGCTTCGTGTAGTTGTTAACATGTAAGAAATAACTACATACTACTTGGGGAAGTAAACACAAAGTTCTAATATAAAATGAGACATAAAAACTCAGTAACATTTATAAACAGAATTGAGTGAAAAGAGTTGTAGACCAGCTTTTCACTCTGTGTCAATATACTATTAGGAATATTGATCATTGTTTTGTATTTAAAAAGTATAGAGCTTAGAAATTAGTTGTATGATACAGAGTTGCCTTTGTATGTTTTTCCCATGTATTTTTAAATAATTGGTAATCTGTACTTTAATAAAATTTTTTGGGGGGTGTAAGATTATTTTGAAAGCTTTCCAGTTCAATCAAAACTATACTGACATTTTTCAAGTTTTTTAAGCAACTAAATTTATAAAATTAAAATAACTAAAAATATTCCTTTGTTTTGCTTTGTCTGTCTGTTTTGTTTTTGTTTTTAAACAGTATCTTGCTATGTAGCCCAAGGTGACCTGGAACTTAACTGTATAGATCAGGCTGGCCACCTAAACTCACAGTCTTCCTGCCTCAGCCTCCTAAGAGTATCTTGCTTCATTTTAAAGTTTATCTCAAAAGGCTTCAAAGATGGAAATCTACCTTTATGTTTTCTACTATCTGCTTTCACTGCTGTAAAGATACTTAGTACATATGTGAAGGCTCACCCACTTAACGTATTAAAGACAATTTGTATACAAGACAAGCCATTTCTCTCCCTGGAGAAACTTACATTATAATAAGAATAGACAGATACCTGTTATTTTGTGTAATGATGCTGTGGAAGAAGATTAAGCAGATGGCAGGCCTGCCTTAGAAAGATCTTCCCTGTGGATGCTATCTTAGGTGACATTTGTACACAAGCCTCACTGATGTGAAGAAGCAAGCAGTACAAAGGTCTGTGGAAAGATTGGCAGTAGAGCTAATGACAGTTATTAAGGTTCTTGGGCAGAAAGGAGACATGTCTGAGGGAGAAGAGAGCCACTGGGACTAAGGAGAAATCAGGGAGAAGAAGGAGAATGGTAGCAAAGGAGGCCAAGAAATAAGTAGAGGACAGTCCATAAAGGGCTTCTAGAGGAAGATAATAAATAGATTTTACTCTAAGCATGACAAAGCTATTAGAGGGTTTTATACAGAAGACTAAAGGGATCTGATTTTATTTTAAAGGCCATTGGGTAATGTTGAGAATGAAGTAAGGGGATAGAAAGTGGGAAGAATAGTTGGGAAGCTATTGCAGGCAGGGAGGAGCTGCACCAAGGAAGTAGCAGATACTGGGTTTTGGATCTCTGCAAGTACAGCTCACTGGTCACTGGTGTACTGAATGTGGCTGGCAGGAGAGAAAATGATTCCTGGTTTTTTGGCCTTACTATCTAAGTAAATGGTTGTGCTAAATATGGAAACTTGCCCATTTCGTAAATTTATGTAGTTTTTTTAAAGGTATTTTTAAATCCATACTTACTTGGGAACAAAAGCTATCACCGTGTTAAAATTGCTACTAACCACATCAGGAGACAAAATGGCAATTTAAATAGGCACGAGCCTAGAAATACCACTATTTTTAGCATCCATCAGTGGATCTTGCAGCGATTTTTAATTAAAATATTAATGATTTTCTATTTTCATTTCTTCTATATTTATTTATTGGAATTATCCTGTAAGAAAGATGTCTCTGTTCTCTCATTCATTCATTCATTCATTCATGGACCTGACCGTGAGTGTGTTATTCCTCGGGTTATAATCATTAACTAATTTGTTGCTAAACTGTCCCCCAGTGAGGCTCATTGGGAGTTCTTCCTAGTTGGCTCCTGTGTCCTTTTTTCCTGCCCCTATGCTTTTTTGCTTTTTAGGTTTTTGGTGTTATTGTCTACATATTAAACTATACCAATCCTGGGGTTATCACAAAATCTCCTTAATATTTGTATGAATTAGCTTTATAATGCTACTTATCTAATGGTAAGAGTTGGAAAAGCCCTTAGCGACCATGTAATTCAACACCCTACATTAGCTGAACCCTTCATTAGCCCCCGTCCCTCCAGTTCTTTTTAACACTAACAGAGAAGGATTTACAACTGTAAGATACCATATTCCATTTGGTAATGGAACTTACTTGATTTACATTGAGCCAAAATCTAATTCTTGTTCCACGTAACTCTCTAGTTATTTAAAGATAACTTTTAAACTGATAACAGCATTACTATGGCCATTTTTTTGTACAGCAGTGTTTCAAATTTCCACATCCTAACAGTGCTCTAGGTTCTAGTTTGTTTTTTACTACATAGCACTATAAAATAGGTGATAAGATGTGCTACACCTCCCTTGTTTTGGATTTTTTATTTTTTAATGCAGCCTAGTACCGCTTTAGCTGTTTTGACGGTTGCATATCACTCATTCCCCTTATGGTCACTAAAATCTGACATCTTCAACATGTAGCTCTCTTAACTGATGGCTCTCTTCTCATATACTTATTTACTAAACGAAAGGCTAAGACTTCTATTTCTGATAGAACCTTATCTTGATAGATTTTAGCCTGTTGATTCACTTTGTATAGCTATCGGTAAATCTCCTTGACATGTAACATGTCTCCCATATTAATACATGAAACTAGTAGCAGTGGCTTAGATTCTATTCATGAAGAAAACATGCAGCATCCCAGAACAAACCAATGCAGTTTAATAATCTTCAAAGAGGACAGATAAGAGTGATTTGCGAAACAATAATGTGGCTTATACATGTTAGTGTGTGAAATATGGACAGTTCAGTTCTGGGAAGACAGGCCTGAGTAAAATACTAAAACATTTGGAGTAGCGCCAGCCAGGGAAGGGGAAACAGGAGAAGAGGAATGATACTATCCTTCACTTTGCCTAGTTTTAAGAAAAACCATGATGATGCATACGTTGTTGAGTATGTTTATGAGTGGCATTCTAACCATATATGAAATGCATGAGAGTCTAAACAAACCTCAGAGAGCCCATAGGCCTTTCCCTAAACCATCTCCTATGGTATTGTAAAAAACATGAAAAATGTATACCTTTATTATAGACAGCTAAGTTAGGTAGAAATATTATAGGCAGTCAGACTGGTCTAGGCCATCAAGGGAATCCGTGCAGATGAGAACACATCAGAACTGTGGCTGGAGGTGCATCTAAAGATTAAAATCACAATGGCCAGATTCACATACTTCGCTAAGGGATAAATGGAAAGTTTTAAGATTATTGGTTCCACACTTTTCAAATCTCACATATAAATGGACCATTATCTCATTAAGGGGTGTCCCACCCTAAGACTAAAGCTAAGACTGAGATTTAAGAGTACTAAGACAAGGGGGCCGGGGATTTAGCTCAGTGGTTCCGCCGCCTGCCTTGCAAGCGGAAGGATCCGAGTTCGATCCCCAGTACCAAAAAAAAAGTACTAAGACTAAAACTAAAGACAAGACTAAGACTGTAGATTATCAACCAAGGCTAATGATGTCATTCATAGGCCCTTGCCACGTGCCCCACCACTATTGGATCAATTGGATCAATATTAGCTAGGCTGCTCATACTTGTAATCTTACTGGTTGATTACAATCCACATTGTACCCACCTCGTGATTTTGCTCTATAAAACTTAGAAAAGTGGGCTCAATGGCAACCACTTTCAGGTCCCCTCCTGTCTCTCAGAATCTATCTCTCAATAAATTTTTCCTGCTCTTAACCTCCTTTGTTCCTTAGAATTCATTCTTGGATTTCAGGAAACATGAACTCAGTGTGTCTGACATCTAGCAGGTTGGGAACTATATTTTTTCCTCTATATCACCTTCACTTGGTAAATACCTCCTGAGACTGGTATGTGTCCTTTGTTCAAGGGAAAAATAAAATCTCTTCCCAATGTGTGTTAGTTCTATTTCCTAATGTGTTCAGGCACAACAGTGGCCAGAAGAGCCCAGAAGACGGATTGACCCAAGGGTGGCAGTACCATCAGGAAGCAGTGGGATACACCTAAATATAATTTGAATGAAAAAAAATTTCCTGATATGAAGGTTTTATGTCCAGACTGGATTTCCATGTATAACAGAAATACTTCTGTCCTATCATTATGGGGTGGGGGGACATTGCACCCTAATGAAATTATAGCTTATTCTTTCTTCTGGAAGTTAGGAAAATAGCCTCCATAACCAGATGGCTGGGTTTGTAGTCCTAGCTCTTCATTTATTAGCTGTGATTGCAAATCATCCAAACCCTGGGGCCTAGCTGCCTGTACAATGAGGACATTAAGTACCTCAGGGGTTTGTTGTGAGGATTAAATAACCTTACCTCAATGTCTGGCACATAATAATTGCCACTTTACTGTTAAACATAAATGAAATTTTTTAAAAACAATCTCCAATTAAAAATTTTTCAACAGTGTTCTGTTAATTGGGCATTCACTTACTTGTATCCACTGTAGCTTGTACTGTGTGACTTTTCAACATGGTTTGGTCATGTTTTATACTGAGAACCACGCATGGTGCAAGGCACAGATCTCCCAGCCCCAACCAACTTTGCATTATAAGGTTCTTGCTTACTAACAAATTAAGCCTAGCGGGGAAGAATAAAGATTCTTGGGATAAATCTACTTAAACAAATGGTCACAACTTCACAAACCAATAGAAGACTTACCAAAAAAAGTGCAAGAATGTAAGTATACACTATACTGAAAGTTGCATACACAGTAAGCAGGGACTATGTAATGCAATATGGAAAAATATTTACTCTTGCCTCTTTTATTATTTATCTTTAGATTAATAGAGGAGGCACACACAGACCTTTTAGTCTCAGTGAAGCGGGAGATTTGTTCAGATTGAATGCCCAGAAACACTTTCATTCTCTAGCATTCCTTTACAGGTTAGGGCATTCCTAGTTTCTTTTTCTGATAAAGGTACTATACATTATTAAGTACAGTTATCTCCAAAGACAAAAAAACAAAACAAAACACTAAAATGCAGCACACTGTGGATCTTAACGCTGTGCATTCAGACAAAGTCGAATTCAGCACCTCTGGATCGGTCACTAGCAGTGTGACCTTATAGAACCTAGACTTGAGTGAGCCAACACCGGGCGCGTTAGACAAAGCTGTGTGTTGCTAGGGTAACCAACTCCGGCTAAGAGTCTCTGGCCCTGTGGATGGCGTCACTTCCGGCGCTCTGCGTGCGGGCTTTTCCTGCGCGGGAGAGTAGGCGGTCGGACGTCATTGCTAGCGGGGAAAGTAGGCGAGTGCTACTAGCTGCTGTCGTCCACGAGGAAAGTGGGTGTAATGCTCACCTTTCACCAGTCCACTCCTCGTCTTCTTAGCCTTCTTAGAGCAAACAGAAAGACCAGCGCTGCCCAAGTCGCCTGGTTCACCCGGGAGCTTTCTTGGCCTGAAAGGGAAGTGCTGCTAACAGTCTGCCCTGCCCAGATCGATTTACTGCAAACCTAAATCCTGCGGAGTAACTGTGGGCTGCACTCCTCGCAGCTGCTCCAGTCCTCCGGCTCCGTTCCGATATTATTTGCTGTTTTGAACCAGCCCCCTAATTTTGACCACTCACGTGGTAGAGAAAGAAGCTACTGCACAGTGAAATTGTAAGGTGGTTTAGTGATGCACAGCTAGGGTTTTTTTTGGGGGGGGGCGGAGAATTGCGATCATGATAAACCTGTGGCAAAAGGGAGATTTAGTTCCAAAGGTTGTAATTTAGGAATAATGTTGGGTTGGAGGTGGTTTTAATCGAGATGTGTTTATTTGGGACTAGCTATATGAGAAGACTGTTGTTTCTAAACTAAGACTAAATCTTTGATTGCTTATGTGTGTTTTATATAAACTTTTTTATTCAAATTATTAAATTTTATTTTGAAAAAATGTTTCCAGGAAATGAGATTCATTTCTTTTTATCTGTTCTATTTCCCTTTGTTGAGTTTCTTAAATCACATTTTGTCTTAATAATGAAAAAATAAATAGCACTTTCGGAGAACTATCCATGCAACTGTTGTTCTGTAAGAGTACCTGTTTTATAAAGAATAATAAATAGTTCGCAAAAACAGCATAAAAGTAACAGTACAGGTTGAGCCTCCCTTAACCGAAATGCTTGGAACCAGAAGTGTTTCAGATTTCAGATTTTTTTTTAAATATGAGTGTTTGAGGGGTGGTTGGAATATTGGCATATACATGAGATAGCTTGTGGATGGTACTCAAGTCTAAACATGATTTTTGTTTAGATTTTTATTTATGTTTCTTATACACCTCATACATATAGTCAGAAGGTAATTTTTTTTTTTTTTTTTTTGGGTACCGGGGATTGAACTCGGGTCTTAGCGCTTTTGAGGCAGGCAGCGGAAGCACTGAGCTAAATCCCCGGCCCAGTCAGAAGGTAATTTTATATAGGGCACTGTTTTTAACATGCCTGTGCTTTAGCTGACATGTCGCAGGTGGCATCATAGCAGTACTCAAAACGTTTCAGATTTTGGAGTGTTTCAGATTTATGGATTAGGAATGCTCAGCCTTTAATACTAACAAATTATATATCTGTCTTTTGCCCTTTGGAAAGCATTGTCCTCATACATAATGTTATTTATATTCACAGGTAGCTAGGATCTATATAAAATTTTGATGACTTTTATAAACTTTATTATAGTTCTCTAAAACTATATATTAAAAAATAAATAAACCAGGGGCTGGGCCAGTGTTAGAACACTTACCTAACAGGTGCAAAGCCCTGAGATTCCCTAGTACCACAAATTTTTTAAAAAAATCAAACAGTATTCAATATTTTGTTTAAGTGAATGGGTTAATCACTAATATGTTTCAAATAATGTTTGTTTCTGTAATTCTTTTTCAGGAATTGCCTATTAGAGTAGGAAGTATGTTAATATTGAATAAGGCAGCAGGAGTTTTTTCTAAACCATCAAAAACAAAAGTTTATGCGTTTTTTCAAAGTTTTAATTTTCATCCCGAAATACAATATCTTCAAAAGTGGTCCTGGGAATTGAAACCAGTTGTGTTGATACAGCAGCTGCTGTGGTGGATGAAACCAGAAATGTGTTGGGAGAAGCGATACATTCCCAAACTGAAGTCCATTTAAAGTAAGTAAACATGGTCTTAGTCAATGCTATCGTTAAAAAAAAAAAAAAGTAAATGACACCATTCTTTTGTGTTTATCATGTATAATAGTTAAGTTTTATGATCTTCCTGTGTGTAAAGTTTCCAATAATTGCTAAAGAAAACCTCAAACACCTCACCCTGGCTTTTACACCTCTCCACAGTATGATCCCAACCTCAGCTACTCTTCTTGTCAAAAACAAAACCCTCATTCCCAGCTCAAATATTTATCAGTGGTTTTCTCTTCAGAATGCCTTTTCCTGTCTCCACACATATATTTCATATTCTCAACTGAAGTCCTAGGAAAGCATGACTTGCTCTATAGCCTTTCTATGTGTCTTGTCACCAGTTCAGGCTGAAGAGGTTTTTTTTGAGATTTGGGCAGCCTGAAGAAGAAATGCAGAGCTGTGGACTGGATTAGACCTCTTTATCCTCAGGTGCTTCTCTGATACCATTACAGCTCCCAGTTGCTCTTAGCTGTGCATTAGCTGCACATTCTCTATAGTTCTCAGGCGCTTAGACCTCCCCAGCCCTTGCCCATTCTAGATTTATAGGGCCATACACAATAGTGGCTTCGTGGCAGTATTGACCCTGATTGTACCGGCTATTTACAGGGAGACTGTGAGGTGCACCTGCACTGGGATTCTGATGACTCCAGACTTACTATCCACTGGAAATCACACAACCCTCCAGCCTGAACCCTAGTGCTGCCATCTTGGGCTTCGTTTTTTTCCCCTATATTATGTTAATTCCTGCAGAAAAAAATCCTATTCACATTTATACATAGAACTTGTGTTGATGCTTAAATACATAGTAATACACTGTTGTATTAAAGCTTAGAATGATGCAAGGTTTATAAATGCAGATATTTGAAGAGGACTACCAGGGAGATTATGTAAATAGGTGGGCTAGATAAAAGCAAAATATCTAGAGGCGATAACTGAGCTCTAGCCAGTTGTTGCCACGCAGGAATCTAGGACCTATGTCATTAGATCATCAGAATTTTCAACCAAAAGTGGAAATCGTAGTTTTTGATGTAGTATCTCAAGATTTTAAGTTATTAACCAGTTCACAGTATAATGAAATATGCCTCCAAGCTGTATCAATTTACATCTGGATAGTGAAAAAAACTAGTAGTTTTGGATCAAACTGGTATTGAATCCTGAAAATATTTATTGGATCTGCGACTTTCAGCAAGTTCTTTGTCCTGATTGTTTTCACATCAATGAACAAAGATAACACCTGCCTTGGAGGATTAAAAATAATTTATGTAGGGCCGGGGATTTAGCTCAGTGGTTCCGCCACCTGCCCTGCAAGCGCAAGGACCCGAGTTCAATCCCCAGTACCAAAAGAAAAATAAATAAATAAATAAAAATTTTAAAAAATAATAAAGTAATTTATGTGAAGAAATAGAGTAATCTTCAAATGGTAACATCCTTTATGAAAGGGACTACGCTGGGTAATAAGGTACAGAGAAGTATTATTATCCTAATGAGAGGCATGTTAAGTAGAATAAAAGAAAGCTAGTAATGGAAGGGCAGCGTAAAGTAAGAATCACTGATTTCTGACTTTCTTGAGCTTTTCTTTTGAGACAGGGTCTCACTTTGTTGTTTAGGCTGGTCTTGAACTCACTTTGTAGCCCAAGCTGGCCTCAAATTCACATCAGTCCTCTTACCTCAGCTTCCTGAATGCTAGGATTACAGGTGTGCACTTTCATACCCAGCTATCTTAAAATTTTGAACACATAAATGTGAAATTCATTTCACAAAAAGGCTGGTCCTGAGCATGTCATCTAAATTAAGTATTCCGACTAACTTAGGTTTATTCTTTATCACCATATCCAGCATATTTTATCTGTAATCTTTTTTTACAATTTACACATCTGTACTCTTATACATAGTCTTTCCCCCGGTAGACTTTAAGCCCCACGGTGATGGAGACCACCACCTTGTATCCAGCACAATGTCTGATATATCAAGTCCTCAGGAACCTGGAAAAATGATTAGGCCTTTTGTTCCTAGTTCTTAGTATAGTCTCTGGAATCTATAATACACAGAAGAGGCACAAAAAGGAAAGGAAAAGATGCAAGACAGAAGGAAGAAATGAGTGGAGGGAAAGGAACTTAAAGTCTCCGGAATTCCAAGAAAGTAAAGGTTTTGAGTAGGAAAGCAATAGGGTCAGTAACAGGGTGTCTTTTATGCTATTCTCTGGCCTCCCAATATGGAATGGTCTCCAAGGACCACAGGACAGAGCCAGGAGAGTGCAATTAGAAGACTACTGAGTAGATGGTAGAGGGAGGGCTTTTTGTATTTGGTCATAGCAATGGGAGTGGTGTTAAGTGTGGAGAGTGAGAAGGAAAGAAAGGTAAAGATGAACCTTAAAACCCAAATGATTATGGGGTTATTGACGCCGTGACTAGAAATAGGAATATGAAAAAAGTATCTTTGAAGAATTAAGGTAAATTATAATATGTATGTGTTGAAATAAGATACCTTCTTTATATCTCCCTCATTGCCTAAAATAATACAAATGGCTTAATCAAAATACACAGTGCATGTTTAAATTTTTAAAAATTTTGTTACACTAAAAGACACGTTGCTGTTAATCCTTTTCAAAATTCTCCCCTTGCATCCAACACGCATATCCCATTATTCTTCCCACTTTCTGAGGCAGTTCTGGAAGTCCTGTTTTTGTGTCTTTAGGAGGCATAATGAAAAATACAGTGAATACTGCTGCCCAGTATCATCCACTGGAAAGGCAGGCTTGTAAAAACATGACGGTGACCATGTGACTTCTGGCTCCTGCTGAAAATCAAAGTGATCAGAAATGTCAGCATTTTGAATTGATTCAGGACAGACTTCCGGCAGCCACCACAGCACAACTAAAGACATGAGAGAGGACTTCAGAACTGCTTCAGAAAGTGGGAAGAATGACGGGATAAGTGTGTTCAAAGCGAGGGAAAGTATTTTGAGGGAAATTACTGGTGACATGTTTTTTACTGTAATATATTTAAAAAATTTTAATATCATTTTTATCATACCTCATATTTTAACTATTAAGCATTCATTGGATGCTCTAAGGATTTTTATTTTTGTGTATAGTAGTAGGTCTTACAACATTGACTGTATGGAAGATAAATTTTGAGACTCCACATGTATTTTGCACTCTATTTTATTGCGCTGCTCCTCAGATTATAAAGCAGTCACATCCTAGCATATTTGTTGGCAGCAAATGTGCCGCCTCATTCTTTACACTTGGTATTTGGGGTGACCATGCATGCATTGTCTTACATGGATCAAAAATCTCATTTACAAGTTTGGAATCAAACTTTGTTAGGATTGCAAGCAATTTACTCTCCTGCTATGACCTCAAGTGCAATATATTTAAAAATAAGTTCATCTTCACAAAATTATCTAATTGTTTCTCACTGTTAGTATTTCTTTCGTCCTGGTCATTTCAGCCAAAAATCTGAATCTTTGATGCCTTCATCCATTAGTCCCATATATCCAGTTATCTATTACATTTTGCAAGGTTCTCTGTCTCTTTCTGTCCATTCCCATAAATCACCCACTTTAAGATACAATCATTTCACACAAATGTTTTTGCTGTAATCTCTAAAAAATCTCTCATCTACAAGGAGATTAATTTTTCTAAAGTATAATTTTATCCTGTCTTTCCCTTGTTCAGGACTTGATTTAATTCATCAGCAAACAAATCTGTGGGGATTTTGTGCACAGGTTTGGAAAGGTAGAAACATTATCCCCTTAATCATTTTATATTGAGTTCTTACAGTATGCTACATTATAATGCACAATTTGAAGAAGCTGAATATTTCCAGCCCTATAATGATTAATTTGGAATCATGCCTTTAGTTGCAATATTGTCATTTTTGTTTCTTTGTCTTTACAATCTTCAGTGTGTAAAAAGCTACCTTTTTGTTTCTTGCAGGACAGGTGGGATTATTCCTCCAGTATCTCAGCAGCTTCACAGAGAAAATATTCAACGAATAGTACAGGAAGCTCTTTCTGCGAGTAGAATCTCTCCAAGTGAACTCTCAGCGATTGCAACTACCATAAAACCAGGGCTTGCTTTAAGCTTGGGGGTAGGCTTATCATTTAGCATGCAGCTGGTGAACCAGTTAAAGAAGCCATTCATCCCCATTCATCATATGGAGGCTCATGCACTGACTATTAGGCTGACCAATCAAGTAGAATTTCCTTTTTTAGTTCTTTTGATTTCTGGAGGTCATTGTCTGTTGGCATTAGTCCGAGGAGTTTCAGATTTTCTGCTTCTTGGAAAGTCTTTGGACATAGCACCTGGTGACATGCTTGACAAGGTAATTATTTAAGAATTAACTTCATTGTTTCTTGTTATAATGTTTATTTCAGTTAAATAGCATTAGATGCACTACAGCTATGCATCAAAGTATTGCTCAATATCTTATTAAACAAAAGGTTCTGTCATTAAGTGCACAATCGCTGGCACCATAGCCAAATAGATTTCTTTTTCCTTTGTTTTCGAATACTACAGAGCCTCTTGCCACATATGAAAAAGACACAGCTAGTTCGATCCCCGGTACCAAAAAACAACAACAAAAAAAAGACACAGCTACCAACAGCTGAAATGATAAGAAGAAACAGTAAGGCAGGTTTTCCTCTTTGGAGTTCATCATTAAGCAGTCATGATAACTTCAAGCCTATTTTCCAGCCCCAATAGGAGAACAAAAGTAGCGGACAGCATTTGGCCACTGCTCATCAGGTTGTCGTAGGAACAGGGTTTTCTGCTTTACTGAACATCAGCTATACCCCATATTTGTCAAAATGTAGTGTACAGCATTTTATTTTTCTATTCATTTCCCTTGCATCTTTTCTTTTCAAAATGTATAATTTATGACTTATTTTTTAAAATATATTTTTGTTTTTGATAGGTGACAAGAAGACTTTCTTTAATCAAACATCCAGAATGCTCCAGCGTGAGTGGTGGGAAAGCTATAGAACATTTGGCCAAACAAGGAGATAGATTTCATCTTGATCTCAATCCACCCATGCATCATGTTAAAAATTGTGATTTTTCTTTTATTAGACTTCAACATATTATTGATAAAATAATAATGCAAAAGGAAAAAGAGGAAGGTATATTTCCAGCTAGTAAAGTTGGACAGATAAATATTCCTGGGTTGTGCCTAAAAGTACCTACTTATTTTTGCAGGTGTTGAAAAGGGCCAAGTCCTGTCTTCAGCTGCAGACATCGCTGCTGCGGTACAGCACACAACAGTGTGCCACATTGCAAAAAGAACACACCGCGCTGTTCTGTTTTGCAAGCAAAGAGACTTGTTATCTCAAAGTAATGCAGTACTAGTAAGTTTTGTCATCTCACATAATAGTCGTAGTATGCTTTGTGGTGTGTTATTTCCTTAAGACCTTGATTGACCTGTGTTTAGGACATATCCTGGCCCTGGCAGTGTGAAATTATGCAGAGCAGAAAAGACTGACACAGTCATTTCTAGCATAGATAAGGTAGCTTTATGGGACAGGTACTCTTGTACAGCTTCTGTTGCAAAAAACACAATGCCACATCTCTCACTGGACTTGAAAGAGGGTTTACAATAAAGAAACCAGATGCAATAATTGCCATCACTATTTTTAGAAAAGTGGGCTGGTTTCCTCCATTCTTTAATGAAATCCCTTTAAATGTACTTAAAAGTCTTGATAATCTTTCTGGCTAATGTATCTTACACTTTATTCTTTATAAAATTCTATAATAGAAATTATAAACTATAATAGAAATTATAAACTATATTGTATACTAATATAACCTATAATAAAATGTTTAAGTAATTTGAAAAGTTAAATATTAAATGAATGTTAATGGCTTTTCAAGTTTATAGTAAAGTAAAAATGTTTACAGGTAAAAATTGCAGGATCTAAAAATATTGGTGTACCATAATGGCAGTTAC
>NW_028258186.1:0-85317 GCF_053883595.1 Heterocephalus glaber
AACATTTGGCCAGGCTTCATAGGAGAGATCCTAGGTCCTACCCACTTCTGTATGATGAAGCTGTGAGAGAGGAACAAGCCAGGACCCCGGAATGGGGAAAATGGATGCCAGGAACATGGTGTGCTCTAAAACCACATCACTAATTTAGCTCCTGACCCATGTGAAATGAGGCCCATTCTTCAGTCTGTATTTGAGGAGAACAGGCAGTTTTCTAAGCAGTAAAGGGCTAGAGTAGGATGGGGAAAATACAGTGCAACCACCTTGATGTCTGTTTCATTTGTGTTACTTGAAAACTAACATATGCTTTCTTTCTGACTTTATGAAAACTTGTTCCTTTTTTTTTCACCAGATTGAAGTAGCTTGTACATCTTCCTTGAGAAAAGTGTTGATGCCACATGTATTTTCAATTTTGTGATAATGATGTGTGATTGTGATTTCTAATGTGAATATGATTTTGTGTGACATTGATGACAGATGGATTTTGCTTTTCCATCCCAATATGTCTTTTCTTTTTGTAAAACAAATTGAGAAACTTCATTTTATTGGTGATAAAATAGGATTGGAATAGGAAATTCCTTGCAATGTATAAAGTTTAAAGCAAGTAAGAGGGAGTCCAGAAAAAGACATTAGATTGACAATCAACCCTTAGCTTCTTATTTCTTTCCCTTATTTTCCTATACTATTAAAATATATGTGTGCCTGAATATGCTTTGTTTCTTCTATTATACTTGGGAAATTAACTGTCAATAAAGATCCCAACTGCTCAGGGACACATTGAGCCCAAACCTTCATTGCACGTGTGCCCTTTGGGAGGCCCTGGGCCTGTGGCAGAGACATGAGAAAACCAGAGGGAGCAAGATCCAAGCTACCCCATGGGATGGTGGAGTCCAAGAGAACCACCAGTACTGGGAAGCTAGAGAGACATCCTCAAGGAACTAATGGGCGTGAAAAAGAGCCCTGAAGAGGTGAAGTCTAGCAGCGAGCAGCCATGGTGAGTGCTGAGACACAGAAGTTTAAGGTTTGTGATAACTGCAAGTTAGTCTACATGAGTTGACTTAATGCAGCTGCATGGTGGGCAGAACCAGACCCTCAGGTGAGCTGGCCTGGGCCTGAGGTTGGAAGACTGCTCCGGGCAGAGCTTTTCAGTGTTGGGTGAAACTGAGAGGAATCCTCACCTGGAAGAGTGATGAGAAGAGTGGTCCTACACGGGGCACAAACCCAGGGGACTTATGCCCTAGCCTGTGCACGGATTTCCTGAGAGACAAGGGTGACCCTCAGGTGAATTGAGTCCCTAATGTCCCTAGACAGGTGCTCTCCTCTCTGCCAGAAATGTGCACTTTCCAATGTCTTGCAGTGCCCAGTTGACTGCTTTCCTGGGGACAACTTCTCCTCATGAATCCAGTTTGCCTCAATACTCTCACAGGATGGACATGAGCAGCCGGCAGTCACACTGACCACTTACACCAGAGGTCAGAGGACTGCCTGACCAAGTGGTTCTCCCTCCAGAGACCCTGCTCAGTATTCACATGTGTCCTCCTCTGTGTAATAGCAGCACTAAATCAGGGGCAGTTTTCAGTTATTTCCATTCTGAAGGAAGTTGATGTTGGGATGTCAGAGTCTATAATTTTGCTTGACGTTTCTTGGAACTGCATCTGTGCTAAGCTGGCCTTGTCACTAGAATGGCCATGACTTGAGAACTCATTGTCACAGAGGCCTTGTGAGCCCCAAGGATAGACTTTTGGGAATGGTGATATGACTGAAAATAGTTGTTCCAGTGGAAGACAAGCTGTCAGGGATGGCATATGTTTCTTCTCCCAAATTCCAGGGACTTTGAATTAGTTGGCCCCAGCAGGGACAGACTCCACAACACTGAATCAAACAATACATACTACTGGAGAGAATATATTGGGGGAACATTTACTGAGTATCATTTTTGGCTGACTTTCTATTTAGTTTCCGAATGTCATGAGCCTTCCCTGGGAAACACACAAATTTGCCAGAAAAAGAGTGAACTTAAGATAATAGTAGAACTAGAGGCTTATCACCAATTATTCAATATATGTCAGATATCCTGCTAGGTGCTTCAATACATTTGTTACATTATACTGGTCCTACAATCAAACATGTGTCAGACCCACTTTATAGATGAAGAACCTGAGGCCTGCTGGGCTTGGGAGCTTCTCAGGATCCCTGTGTGGTAAATGACAAGGCCAGGACTGGACTCTCAGTGTGAGGTCATCTAGAGGCCACCCTGTTCCCACTCCTCCCAGCCTGAACCTGGCTCTATTTCTGAGTTCAGTTCTGTACTCAGAGAAATGAAAATACCTCTCAGGGTGCAGAAAGTCCCCGTGTCCAAGGCACTCACCTGGCCTGAATCAAGAATGTAAAATGAGCGGGCGATGGGTGCCCCCTACTCCCTGGGAACTGCCCAGAGTCACCTGCCCTCGCCCACGGCATGTAGAAGGCCCTGGCCGTCACTTTGCTCACCATGGAAACCCTCCAATAGCAACAGACCTTTTGACCTAAAAGTTATCCTTGGGCTATGAGGCTTAGTCCCTGGGTTCTGTACCTGAGAAGCAAATTAACACATTCTCAAGCTTTCCCAAATGGGTGATAAGGAGTTTGACATTCAGCGTAATCTACTCCTTGTCCTGGTATGTAAATTAGGACAGTTTTTGAGGCCATCTTGACATTTTTGTGTGATATTAATGGAATGAGTTACTAGAAAAGGTCCACACATCACATATGCAGGTGCATGAGCTTATGTAGGTGGTCAAAAGCCACAGCTTCCTGACAAGCAGTAAGTGAGCCAGGACCATGCTTGCTGCAATAGAGGAACACACAAAAACATCTGCTGCAGGTGAAGTCCTCCAAAAGCTGAAGTCCTCTGAGTAGGTGGCAAGTGCTTCTTTGTTGATCTCAAAACAAAGATAAAAAAAATCTTCTTTTTCCTGTTTCTGGTCTCTGTCCCTCCCCTCAGAGAAATCCTGGTTTGCTGTGTGTGGAATGGCACTGGTCCTGATGTTCGGACCAAGACAGTCATGTGTGCTGTACGAACAGCTCACAGGTAGCAGACTGACCATGAGTCCGAAGACAGGAGGAAATTCTCAGCCTGCTAAGATCAAAGGTTATTGTGAGGGGAAGTACTGACAGGTGCTAATGCGTGAGGAACAAGAACCCTTTTGCTAATATTTTTACAATAATGTGCAAATGAGACTGATTCTATGTCTAAAGCTTTTGTCTCATGCTAGGTGGTTCTAGAAAAGGCTGCAGAATTCCCAAGCCAATCACATGTTCTCAAAAACTCCTCCTAGAAGAGAAGTGCATATTAACAAATCATACTTGTTGCTTTTGGTGGAGCATCTACAGTGTGATCACTTATGCTGACATTACAAGTCCTCACTATCACACAGTTTATCTTCACCATTTTTCTAGACACAGGAGCATTATAGTCCACTTTCCTTAGGAAGGGTCATTAGATGATCTTATGCCACTGAAATATTAGCAGACCCATTGCTTATTCAATACAGCCATTTCTATAGGAGGTGCTGTAGTAGCTCTGGATTCATCGTCACGCCCTGGCCACACACAGCAACCAGACCTGTCTGTTTGCATGCCTGGGAGGCTCAGCCATGCATATTCGCTCCCTTTTAGAGGAGCAAGCTGATTCTGTACCTTGAAGGCCCTAGGCAGGAGCCATTGCACAGATGCTGACTGCAGAGTTTGCTTCATGCCTCCCTCACCCTTCAGGCTCCTGGGCACACCTGTCAATCCCAGGACACCTGTGATGTCCTCCCCAGTGTGAGGCCACATCAGGACCCAAATTGTCCAAATCCCTGTTCTGAGTGGAGGTTTCTTCTTCCTGTTCCTGTGCCCCATTGGGTGGTCTCTCCTGAACCTGGCCTCAGCCTGCCCAGTTTGGAGCATTCTGCTCTCTGTGCCCCTACTTCCACCCGCTCAGCCGAAGACAGGACTCGGTGGTGCTGACGGTAACAGGCAAATATCTCCACCTGAAGATCCCTGGTAAGAATTAAGTTTGGAAATTCCTTCTGTATGTTTCCAGAGGAGCTAAGATATTCACCCAACAGAAAGCTACAGTGAACACATTTTTCATTCCATGTGATACCTATTAAACAGATGTAAATTTAAAAGCTCAACACAGAGCAGGCACTCTACTGCCAGCCAGCAAAGACGAGTCATGATTCGTTTAGACCTTTCGAAGAAGAAGAAGAAGAAGAAGAGGAGGAGAAGGAGGAGGAGGAGGAGGAGGAGGAAGAGGAAGAAGAAGATTAAACTGCTCCTTTCCCAGCAGAAAAGTTCTCATCCTCAGAGGACTACTCTTCAAGCAATCTGGTGGATCTCTTCCTAGAGCAGTCCTCGTAAGAAAGGATAGTGTGCAAATAATGTGCTCTCTATTGCCACTGGCTATTAACCATAAGACACCTCTCCTGCTGTTCCAGGGTGCCCTCGGTCTCAGCCAGCACCTCTGCTGTTCTTGGTGGCACAGGTCATTTAGGTTCCTATGCTTAGGTTCATATTCTCCCAGGTGACCAAATCAATGGAGGCCATTATTTTGCCAAAAAGAAAAAAAATTATCTAAAGCTAGCTCTGAGGACACAGAAGGGACCATGTGCCCTAAATCACCATCTCATCTTGTACAAGTGGGTAAGGGCCTTAAAGATTTAGGAACAGAGGGACGGGAAGCACAGAGAGGTAATGCAGATCTCCACACCGGCCTCAGCACTTCCAGCAGTCTTCAGCACATCCTCCTCTAAACCAGGCTCCAGCCTCCTGGTTGCATCAGCATCTCCTATCACTTCTTTTGGGGTAAGTAGAGTAGGAGGTGTTCCTTCTGAACTCAGCAGAAAAAAGCTTGAATAAGTTGCTTGTCTCTAAAAGAAAAAATCTAAATTTTATAGTTCTATGTTGCACTGCCAGTCACAGTGGCTCACAGAGTGATGTAACACAGACCTCCCTCCCTAAGGGTTCTGAGTTTCTAAGGGTCTCTATGCTCTCTCCAAGCTATGAAGAATGACCTTGCCCATTCACCATAGAAATCAGGCAGGGAATCCCCAAGACGTATTTAAGTGTAATGGTGGGACACCTCTTCAGTTCTTAACACGTAAGAGCATCCCTGGCTGATTAGATGACTGGGGTCATTTACCCATGCCAGAATGGTGACTCCTTTCTGTGCCTACTGGCACCAAACCTCAAGAATCACAAGATCCAAAGGTGAGGGTTGGCGAGGTTTGCTTACTCCTGCAGCACTGGTCTAGTAGGTACAAGACCCAGGGTTTGAGCAATCCATACCTAGGACTGAAAAAGAAGCGCCCAGGTGGGAACTAAAGTGTAAAGCTCACTAGGACACTCATTGTTCCTCATGGTGGACGTATTTTCACTTGAAAATGAAAAGTTTTTTTGTTTTTTGTTTTGTTTTGTTACTGGGGATCAAACTTGTGACCTTTCACTTGGAGGCAGGCAGTGGCACCAATGAGCCAAATTCCCTGCCCAAAAATGAAAACATTTTGCCAGCATTGTCCAATATGGGACCCAGCCACCACATGTTGCCAGGTAGTACTCAAATATGACTAGCGTTATTGAATACCTACAATTTTAATATAAGTTTACATAGTTCAAACTGCAAATAGGTGAACCTTATTGGACAGCACAGGTGGAGACGTTCGGAATCTAAACCTGTGGAGCAGGAAGCACAAATTCCCATGGAAGACACAGGGAGTGATAAGAAGTGGGGTCGCTCCACATCTCAGGTAATGGATCCTGTGTTCTACTTATTGCTGGCCGGTGAGGAGAACAGATCTAGAGTGCATTCTACTGAGGAAGATGCCAGCCACCTTACAGGTTATCACTTTCTAATCTGCAACCCGTTTGCACTTTGAAGCAGTTCTTCCATTGCTCCAGAGGACCAGCAGCTCCTGGGAGGCCCAGGATGGACAGCAACTTCGGATCCCCTATCAGGTGCCCACGGAGGACCGGCCTTGCTCTATGTGGCATTGGGGCTTAGCTGATCATAGGAAATATCCTGAGTTCGTGAATCCAGCTCTTTGAAGGATTCCGTTAGTGGTGCCATACAAAGCACTACAGGCAGGCAGTCAAACCCATACTGGACAGGTGCACAATTTCCAGTAGAGAAGAATTCCTGCCCCTCTGGGATATAATCACCCACACACAGCTGGGCTGTCTCCGTGAGGAATGGCATCGTGTTGGGGATTCAGCACTGGTCCTGGTCCCTGCAGGTTAAACACGAGGTGGCAGCAGTAGCTGGATGAGCCTTGGTGCCTGGGATCCCATGCTGGAGAACTCAGCCAGAGCGTGCACTCCTTCCACCAGGGCTCCTCCACACATGAGGCCGCTGTGCAGCCCTGAGGCTGTGGGTGACAGAGGCTGGCAGATGTCACCCAGCCGGCTCCTTCTGTCTCCATTCTTCACTGCCTCTTGGTCACAGGTGCTCTTTAGGCCTTAAAACACAGCACACATTTCTGCACATTCTGTACCTTTCCCCATAGGTTCATCAGTGTACATCTTCCCTCACTTTTGCTCTCTCAGTATTCCCATATTTTTATTTTGGATCCCTGAAAACCTTCCCAGTGCATTCCCACTGTTGATAATTTCATATGGATCCTGACCTCTAGCAGAGTTGTTCTCACACCTAAAGTATCACTTTCACCTTGTGGCAATCTCTTCCTGCCAGGAGAATTTCTGCCCACCAAAGTCTTTCTTATCCTCACTTGACTGAGGCAGTGTCATAACAAGAGTCTGTCTTCACCTGAACCCTGACTCCAGCCAACTCATCTGCTAAGGTTTGCATAAGTGTCTCCCAAGGGCTCATGGGTTCAAGGCCTGGTGCACAAGCTGTGGGTTCACTGAGAGGTGAGGAACCTTCAAAGATGGGTCATTCTGGGATGTCTGAGGTCCTTGGAGGAGAGCCCTTGAAGGGGACTGTGGGATGCTGGTCTCCTCCTCCCTCTCCCTGCTTCCCAGCTGTCATGAGGTGAAGAGCTCCATCCAGATCGTGCCCTGCCCTAATTTACTGCCTTAGCACAGGCACCACAGCTATGCCTACCGACCATGGACTGTATCCACGGAAACTCTAAACCAAACTGAAACTTTCTTAAATCTTCATCTTCTGATAAGATCATTTTGTTTCAGTAGCAGTAAACAGTGGAAATGGGACAGGAGTTTTTTATATATGGTGCAGGGGAAATTGGATATCCACATATAGGTGAATGAACCTAGTCTCCTGCCAGGGGCTTATCAGACCCCCAGATATATGAGGGGGAAATGATGGGCAGTAAAGAGAAACAGAGACAGTATTTAAGGTGCAAGGGGACCAGGAGAAGCCTGCTTCTAGTGGACAGACTCAATAGTCTCCATTCTTGACCTGCTTTTATTAGCCAGCAAGAAGCATGGGGGAAGAGGGTTGTGCATCATTCATGGAAAAGATATTTTGAAAAATAGAGAACAGGTAAACTTTTGTAAGAGGAGTGTGTGAAAGGGAAAAGATTTTTCCCTGTACCCACATGCCTGCCCAAGCTAATAAAGAGCTAGTATTCTTTACATTGTCCTCAGCAGATGTTATCTTGCCATGGGAGCACTGTGATTATGAGCATTCCCACACACAGCCAGGGAGCACACAGTTTTCCTTATGCTTTTCTGTCTCCCAAGGCATGTCACATTGGCCTCGAGACGAGAATGTGGGCCATAGTCACACAATCCGGTCTCCAATAATTCCTCACATGGCCTGGATCCCAACAGACTCCTACTTGCTAGATTAAATAATATCAGCCCAAAATAGATGAAACTCTGAAATCAGACCAGCAATTACAGAACCAGTAATAGAAAACAGATAGAAAATACTTTGGGACATTGGATTGGGGAAAGGCATTTTTGGACAAGATCCCAAAAGCACAGATAACAAAGGCAAAAAGAAAAAATGGCAAAATACAACGAAATATAACTTTTACTCTCAAGCTTCCCACAATGAGCCTTTAACAGTTCATCAATTACTGTTTACACTTTTTACCTCATTACAGGCTTCAAAGCAGTTTCTGATTCTGGACAATGGTGAGCTGTCCGTTCACTCATCTCTAGTTTTGGGGTAGCAATGTTGCATATGGTGGAAATGAATACATGATTAAAGTAAGATTTCATGAGTCACATAGCTTATTCCCTTAAAAATAATATTTTTGAGGTGCCCAATGGTTAAAGTAGGGAAATGTGACAAATCTCCCAGGTTTTCTTTTTCTGCATGTTTTCTTTTTTTGTTTATGTGTGAGTATTTTATTGACTGACACTACTGAGAATGTTATTTTAATAATTTTAGTTTTCAAAGTTTATAACAATTACATGGAAATATAATTTAGAACTATAATGAAGCAATATGTAATGTGTATAGTATAATGAAGAAATATAATTTAGAAATATAATGAAAAAGAGTTCATCTCTGACCATCAGAAAAATGCAAATTAAAAAAACTCTGAGATTTCATCTTCTTTGACAAAGAATGGCTTTAATCAATAGTCAAATAAAAAGAAATGCTGATGGTAATATGAAAAACAATGAACCTTTCTACACTGTTGGTGAGAATGTAAACTAATACAATCAGTATGCAAATCTGGAGATGCCACAAAAATTAAAAATACAGATCCACTGGACTCAGCTCTTCATCTTATAAGTATCTTCCAGATAGAGTTAAGAGACATCATATTACAATGATACAGTCATACCTATTTTTATACCATTGGAACCAATAACAGCTAAATCTTGGAGGCAGATTACGGCCTATATGTACATCAACACATGAGTGGATAAAGAAAATATATTTACACACAATGGAGTACTACTCTGAGATGTAGAAAGATATACTTGAGTCATTTCTAAGAAAATGTGTTCACATTGAGACCATAAGTGAAGTAAATCAGGCCAAAATGCTGTAATTATTTCATTTCTCTTACATAGAAACCCAAAGAATAAATAATTTGAAGAGTAAAAGAAAATATAAATAATAGATAATAGGAAGACAGTTGTTTTGCAAATAGGAAAGCAATCTAGAGACGGAGGTGGGAAGGAACAGAGGAGAGGGGCAGGAAATACTATGTTATGTGCCTGTATCAACTCCCCATGATTAATGTAAACATTAGGTTCCACAACCGTGTATTTGGAAAATTTAAATAATTAAAAACTAAATTTCTAGCCTCAAATTTGACTCCTCTTGGATTTACAGGCTGTAGGAAGATACTTAAGTTGCAATAGTATTGTAAGTGTGGATCCCTATTCCCATACACCTGCTGTCCTTTTGTTAGAATAGTTGGAGACAACAAACGTCAATCTTTTACTGTCTTTTCCTTCCTCTCTTCCTATGTCTCTCTCTCTCCCTCCCTCCCTTCCTCACTCCCTCCTCACATACACACAGAGAAGAGGCCATGTGCCCACATAGAAGGTGGCCATCAGCCAGGCACAGAAATCCATCTCTCTTACCCCAGAGAGGAGTGTGTTCAAGCAGGAGGTTCACAAGTTACAAGGCAGCCTGGACAATTTAGTGATGCCCTGTTTCAGACTTTTAAAAAATCACTGGAGTTGAGGCTCGGTGGTAGAGTGCTATTCTAGCGTGCAGCAGACTCTGGGTCAATAATCACTACTGTAGAGGAAAAAATAAGATGATTATCAGGAAACCAGGAATAGAAGACTCACAGGAAATCAATATTCTTTGTAACACCTTCATCTGGTTGAGGTGACATCCAGCATTGTGAGTATATGTATTTATTTTTCATGCCACCCAGTCTATTGTCATTAGATGTGGGAGCACTAATAGATAAATTCACAACATTTTAATAACAGGCAGAACAACCAGACAGAAAACCAATGGGAACAGAAGACCAGAAGAGTAGTATGAGGTAACCAGTTCCCACACACATCTGAGAGCTCTGTGCTCAACACTAGCAGGATCAATGTACCTCTGCTGAGCACAAAGAACTTCCTCCAGGACAGATCACCTGGCACACCACTACACACCCTCAAAGAATTTAAGAGGCCCCAGAGGGCTGGAACTCCTATGCAGTATGTTCCCTGAACAAAGGACCGCGACATTAGAAGTCAATAGCAAGGAAATTGGGGAAGTTTGCAAAACAAATGGAAGGGAAGCAATGCATCCCTACACACCCATGTGATTTCTAGGCCTGCCAGGAACTGACACCTACTGGCTGAGTGACTGAAACCACAGACATTTATTTTCTCACAGCCCCGGTGACTGGAAGACTGGTATGGAGACGGCACAGGGATGCATTCTCCTGACACCAGCTCCCTGCCTTGCAGGTGGCCACACACATGCTGGGCCTTCACATAATCCCTTTCTGTGCATGCCCGGCCCTGATATCTCCATGTATGTGTCCCAGTCTCCTGTGTTCTAAGGATTTCAGAGAACCAGGGTCTTCCTGCCCACTGCACAACATGCTGATTATTGAAACAACAAATTTGGGAACAAGGAAAACATTTTCTGCAAGTGGTCGAGCATGGAGATGGAGACCAAGTGTGAAATCTGCCATCCCAGGGACACTGATGGGACAGAGAGGGAGGACGCCTTGGGGCCTGGGAAAGGGTAACTGCAGGTGAAGTAAGCAGTGGTCTGCATGCGCACAACCAATCTTCATAGCTGTCCAGTGATTGAACATTCTGAAAACAGAAACATTAGCATAATCTGATGGTAAAATTTTTGGCTTTTTGACATCAAACTGTCACCCATGGACACCTGCCCAAACTCCAGTGAGGCTTGGATGGCATTCACAAGAACAGCCTCCCAGTCCAGGACAAAATAACCTAGGCAAACTACCATAATGACCCACCTGGCAAGGGCAACATCTACAAGAATGCTAGTGCCAGAGTGATAGATGTTGCATTGCACCCAACTGTGCCCCTTCTAGGTATCTTCCCGAAGAGTTAAACACATCATACCCCAGTGATATATTCATACCCATGTTTATAGCAGCACAATTTTCATAGCTAAATCTTGGAAATAGCCCAAATGTATATCAACAGATGAATGGATAAAAAATATGGTATTTATATACAATGGAATACCATTTTACCATAAAGAAGGATAAATTTGAGTCATTTTTAGGTAAATGGATGTATCTTTTTTTTTTTTAATGGATGTATCTTGAGACCATAACTTTAAGTAAAATAAATCAGACACATTGTTTCTCTCCCCCCCCCATTAACTTTATTGGTACATTTTCGGTATAAAATACAGTTACATTCATCATTGGGATCTTGTACCATTACATGAGTCTCTTGATTCTTATTTTTTTTCCCCTTCCCTTGCCCTCCCTTCACCCCCTCCACACTTCCCTATTTGCAAAGACCTTGTATCAATTTTTTTCCTCTTCTCATATTTTTTCCTTTCCCTTTTTTTCCTTCCCCTACCCCTCACAATTCCCCTGCTCTTTTAGACTTTTTCTTCCTGTTACACAATATCAGTTATACATTTTATAAATTACAATATTAAGATCTAGGAGACATTACCACAGATTTTACAGAATTTAAAAGGATAAAGAAAGCATATTACAAAAATATTTTTTGAAATAAATTTGACAACTTCTAAGAAGGAACTTAGAAGACAAGTTAATGAAACTAACCCTGGAGGAAATATAAAATTTGAATAGCACCTATTAAAGAAAGTATATTCCTAGCTTGAAAACCTACCTATATGACAACAGCAGGCTCATATACATTTTAACTGATAAATTATATCAAACAATTAAAGCAGAAAAAAGAAGGAACACTTCTCCCCTCATTTAAGGAAGTCAACATTGTGCTAATCCTAAAATTGGATAAAGATAATAGAAGAAAAAAATATGAACATAGAAATTTGTTTAATAAAACAAACTATTAGAAGTCAGATCTGGCAGGATGTAGAAAGTGGTTTTGTTATAGGGATGACAGTGTTGGTTCAGCTTTGGAAGATCCACCCCCAAAACTCATCATTTTAACAGAGGAAAGGAGAAAGGCATATGATCCTGTCACTAGTTGGAGAAAGAGTATTGGACTAAATTCTACAGCTGTTCATGGTAAAAGCTATCAGGAGACTAGAAGTCGAACAGAACCTTCTCAACAGATCAACGACATGTACTCCATACTTCCAACAAAAACTCCTTCTATGAATGGAGAAAATACAATGCTTTCTCCCTAAAGTGGGGAACAAGGGCATATATGCCTACTCTTCATCTGTCCATTAGACTTTGAAACATAGGTCTAAACCAAAATAGTCTGGCAATAAAATGACACAACTAGTATAGGATTGGCATGGCAGAAGCAAAATCTTTACATGTAGATGAAATGATCATCTACAGAGAAAATACTAAGAAATCTCTAGGAGCGCCTAGAACTTGTACTTGAATTTAGCAGGATTAGAAAACACAAGGTATATATAAAAATTCAGGTTTGTGTATACTTGCTATAAATGAAGAACTGGATATTGAAATTTTAAAGTTATGTAGGAGTACAAAGGACCCGGAAAAGCCAAAAACAAAAACAAAAACAGTGTTGGAAGATGTTTAGCACCCAATTTTAAGACTTCTTCTAAAGCTACAGTAATCAAGGCAGTGTTGGTGTAAGGAAAGACATATAGATCATTGGAATAAAACAGAGAATCTAGAAATAGAATCACACATGTATGGTCCACTGGGTTTTGAAAGATTATTTAACATTAGCATTTTATGGAATATAAACTCAATTCAAGAGCCGAGGAAGAGATAGTGTCTTCAGCAAACGGCTCTAGAACACCTGGTATCCGTATATAAAAAGTTAACCTCAACCCTTTTTTTCCATACATGAAAATAACTTGAAGGGATCTATGAACCTAAATAAGAAAGCCTAAAAGTATAAAACTTTAAGAAGAAATTAGGAGGGAAAATATTTATGAATTCAGGGTAGGCAAGAACTACCTAGGATACAAAAACCATGATGTATAAAAGAAAAAAAACTGATGAGATTCCATCAAAATTTAGAACTTTAAATGACATCATTAAAATGAAAAGTAGTCCTTAAACAGACCATATTTACAATGCATATAACCTATGAGCAGAATATATAAAGAATTCTTAGAGCTCATTAATAGACAACCCAATTAAAACGTAGACATAAGAAGATGATAAATAACCAGTACAGCACAAGGAAAGGTGTGCAACTCTAGAATGAGAAAAATACTAATCAGTACAAAAACAAGATTGAATTGTACACTCATTAGGGAGATGAAGTCAAAAGTTTTAAAAGCCTTGTCATGACTTTTTCTTTTTGTTGGATTCTCCCCCTTTGTGTTTAATTTGTCACACCCAATGGATTCATTCTACTGGGTTTCCTGGGGTTGTGATCCTCATTGTCTCTTCCTAGGGTATTGTCTAAAATTTTTTGGAGTGCCGGTTTGGTATTTATGAAGTTCCTGAGGTGCTCTTTATCATGAAAGCATCTTATTTCTCCATCAATTTTGAAAGATAATTTTGCAGGGTACATCAATCTGGGTTGGAGGCCGTTTTCCTTTAGGGCTTGAAATACATCCCTCCAAGCTCTTCTTGCCTTGAGGGTTTGCATTGAGAAGTCTGCTGTGATTCTGGTGGGCTTTCCTTTGTATGTGATTTGTTTCTTTTCTCTCACTGCTTGTAGAGTTTTGTTCTTCTGTTGGATTTCTGGAATCCTAACTATTATATGCCTATGTGTAGATCTTTTTTGATCAAGGCTATTTGGAGTCCTATATGTCTCACTTATCTGTATGTCAAGTTCTTTTCCCCCCCTTGGGAAGTTTTCTGCCATCACTTCTGTGAAGAGTTCTTTTATGTCATCTGCACCCTCTCCTCTTTCTTCATTGACTCTAATCAGTCTTATGTTATTCTTCTTTGCATCGTCTAGCAGCTGCTGGATTGATTTCTCATGTTCCCTTACAATTTTAAAGCAATTTTTCTTTTCCTCCTCACTAATTGCAATCTTATCTTCTATATGTGAAATTCTATCCTCACACTGATTCATTCTGCTGCACAGACTTTCGATGGAGTTTTTAATCTCTTGGAAATCTGTTTGTATCTGTTTTATGGATTCCATTTGTCTCCTATGTTGGGATTCCATCATGTTCCTCAGATCCTCTATTTTTTTATCTGCGTCCTCTCTAGATTTATTAATCATGTCTTGCACCATGAGCACAATCTTTGCTGTTATCTGAGTAACTATTTCTGATTTCATTTTTCCCAGATCCTCTTTTGTTGCCAGTTCAGAGAGTCCAGGTGGTTGAGTATCAGAGTGTTCCATCTCGTTTCCCTTTGGGGTTGCTGTAGGTGATCTGGAAGTCTGTTTTTGAGGCTTGTTAATGTATCTTCTCATTTCCACGGTGTGTGTGGGGGGGGTGCTTCTGGCACCCACATGGCTCACCTTCTTCGCCCTAGGAGCCTGGGATGGCAGCGGGGGAGCTTCCTTCCAGGTGCTGGGACAGGCTGAGCTTCTCTGCCCTTGGAGCCTGGGATGGAGGCAGGGAGCTTCCTTCCAATTGCTGGGACTGGCTCACCTTCTTACATTGTTTCTCTTGTGAGAGAAACCCAACAGGTAAATAAAGAACAAAACAGGATAGATACGGGGAAGTAGGAAAAATATGTTCAAATGGGAAAGGGAACAAGAGAGAGAGGGAGGGGAGGGGAGGACGGAAAAGGGAAAACAAGAGAATTGAAGGGAAGAAACGGAAACAAAGCTTTTATAGATGGGGAGGGGAAGAAGGGTTGGAAGAATGAAGGGAAGGGGGGGAAATGGGAAAAAAGTTTTCAAACATATTATGTACAGGTATAAATTCCCTATAATGAATGTGATCATTATGTATGGAAAATATGTACTAATAAAAAAATAAAATGTAAAAACAAGCAGAAAATAAAATTAAACTGGAAAAAATGATTCCTCAGCTCCAGAAACTCCAAAATTGATGATCTTTCAGGTCAACAAGAAGGAAGTAAGTAAAAGTATGTAAGCACCGAGGTTTTATTTAGACGTTTCCCTTAGTTTGTAGGACAGCAGTCAGATGGATTTCGAGCTCACCCTAATGACTTCATTTCACCTCTATTACCTCTTCAAAGTACATGTGGCCAAACAGTCACATTCTGAGGTACTCCAAGGGGACCAACATATATGAATTTGGTGACGAGGGGACAAAACTCAGTCCATAGCAATATCCAATGAAGCACAAGACATATCACAAGACAAACTAGAAGGTACCTAGAAATGAAAAACAAAACGTGTACATCTCTTGAGCTTGTTCTACAGCTCACTTGGTAGAGCTGTTGCCTGAGAGATGTAAAGCACTGGCTTTGATCCCTGCCATTGAAAAAAGAAAAGAAATAAAATAAAGAAAAAGCATATTGCAAAAGACATGAGTGCAGAGAAATTATGACTCAGAAATGAGTTATACAGTCTACATTAAAAAGAAAAATGTGTCTGTCACCCCAGCCGCTGCCGTGCCCAGTGGCCGGGGCCGAGCTCGGCAGTCGGGAGGCCTGGCCATGGGACAGTCCGAGCCTTCTGCGGTGTGAGGCACAGACCCTCCCATGGGTTCTCTGCCGCGGTCGCGTCCACTGCCACCGCCGTTCTCTGGCCAGGCATCACGAACATAGACGTGGAGTTCCACATCCGCCACGACTACTCTTGGAGCAAACTGCCAGCCACAGTGAGGCAGAGTCTTGGAAATTCACAGAGAGAATATGAACAGCAAGTTGTCCTGTACAGAATCCGCAATCAGTTACTATACAGAAATAAGTTAGTTAAACATGTCAAGAAAGATGAAAGGAAATACTATGAGGAGGTTTTGAAGTATGGTCGCTATCATCTCATGCTGTACCCGGACCATCTGTCAGATATCATGGCGAATGGCCTGCAGATCATCACACCCTTCTCCTACTACACCGGGATCATGGAGGACATTATGAACAGTGAGAAAAGTTCTGGCTCATTGCCCAATTTTACTGCTGCTGACAGTCTAAGGCTTCTTAGCATAGGAAGAAACCAGGACATTGATCTTATGAATCAGTGTAGGTCATCAAAAAAATTCCTCAGAAGAAAAACGACTCGTGATCTCCTACCACTAAAGCTGGTGGGGATCGGGGATCACCATAGAGCCGTGTTGGGTGGTGCAGGCTGGATATATCACCGAAGATGACACCAAGATATGCACTTTGCCTGAGAAATGCGTTATTGATAAGATCATCCATTCAGGCCCTCAGCTCTCCAGATCAATAGATTACAATGTAGTACATAGTTTATATAACAAAGGATTTGTTTATCTGGATGTACCAATATCTGATGACAGCTGTATAGCAGTTCCTCCCCTGGAAGGCTTTGTAATGAATCAAGTGCAGAGTGACTATTTTGAAACTCTGCTTTATAAAATATTTGTTTCAATAAATGAGCACACTAATGTTGCACAGCTTGCCAATGTCCTTGAGATAGACTTATCTCTGGTTAAGAATGCTGTTTCAATGTATTGCCCATTGGGCTTTGACCATAAGAAAGGACAAGTAATAAATTTGGATCAACTTCATTCATCATGGAAGAATGTTCCATCTGTAAACAGATTAAAGAGAACTTTGGATCCACAGAAGATGCTCTTATCGTGGGATGGTGGGGAGACTAGGAGTCCTGTGCAAGAAGCTTCTTCGGCTACCAACATGGATACAAATAGTCAGGAAGACCCAGCTCATACAGCCAGTATAAACAGTTTGAGGCTGTCTACAGGATATACAAAGCGTGCTGCATTCCTATTTGACTCAACTCTTACTGCTTTCTCAATGATGGGAAATCTTTCATCAAACTTGAAAAGTCATGCAGTCACAAAGTTTGAAGTAGGCAAACTCTCAGATGAGTCTCTAGACAGCTTTCTTAAAGAAGTAGAAAAGGTTCAGAGCACTGGTGAATGAGAAGCACAGAGATACTTTGATCATGCCCTTACTCTGCGAAACACGATACTGTTTCTGCATCATAATAAAGATCTAGTTGCACAAACTGCTCAGCCAGACCAACCCAATTATGATTTTCCTCTGGATCTCTTACTCTGTGAAAGCCTTCTTGGTTTGAATCCTGCCACTTGCAGCAGAGTTCTAAACAAAAATTACACGCTGCTGGTTTCCATGGCTCCTCTCACCAATGAGATCCGGCCCATCAGCAGCTGCACCCCTCAGCATACCGGACCAGCTATCCCAAAAGTCAGTTCTGTTTGGTTTAAACTGTATATTTACCATATCACTGGGCAAGGACCACCATCTCTTTTGCTATCGAAAGGTACAATACTTCACAAACTGCCAGACATATTCCAGGGTTAAGATCTCTTGCTCATAATGTGTTGGGGTCATGATCCTGGTGTAGTTCCCACATCAAAGGTGCTCACAATGTTGAATGATGCTTTAACACATGCTGGAGTTTTCATTCAGGGACATGGTTCGTATGGGATAGGAGAAACTGTCCATGTACTGTTTCCATTTGATGAAACGGAACTACAAGGAGAGTTCACCCGGGTCAGCATGGGCATTCATAAAGCATTGCATACACTAAGGGACAAGGTGAACTTGCAGCATTTCTGTGGCCATGTCACCATGTTGAATACTTCCAGCCAACTGGCAAGTAGAAAACTCAGTGATGCTTCTGACGAGAAAGGAGAACCTGATTTGGCATCTGGCTCGGATGTAAATGGAAGTACAGAGTCATTTGAAATGGTCATTGAGGAAGCAACTATAGACTCAGCAGCAAAACAAAACCCTGGTGCCACAACAAGAGCAGAGTGGGTTCCTCTGGAGCTATGCTTTGGAATTCCGCTGTTCAGTTCTGAATTAAACCACAAAGTTTGTAGGAAAATTGCTACTCACGGCCTTTGCAGAAAAGAGAGCCTTCAAAACCTTCTACATTCCAGCAGAAAACTCTCTCTACAAGTCCTTCATTTTGTTCACTCATTCCAGGAAGGTTCTTCAACACTGGATATTCACACACAGCCCAGCTTTTCAAGTTTGCTTTCACAGTCATCTTACGCTGATACAGGAGTTCCACTTCCTGCAAAAAACTTAATATTTAAAGATGGCGTCTGGTCAGAATGGAGTGGATGGTCACCTGCCTCACTTAGTATTGCTAATCTCCATTTGCAATAATTTGATTACATCATTTGTTGCTCTCACGTTCTGCCTTTTTCCTTTCTTAGTGTTATCTTTATAGTGTCAGCCACTAAAAAGCCTCCTGCTGCTACAGTGCAATTCTTGCTTCACTGATACTAAGTTTGGGGAACATGTTCATGTCTTCTGGGGTGTGTTTGTTATTGCACATCTTACTGCAACAAAGTGCTTTTTAGCAGCCAGCACTGTATTTTTTACCTTGAGACAATCTGCATTTCTTTTATAAAACTAAGAATATCCTTCATAGGCTTTATGATGACTGTTATGTTTCTAAGCAGTCACTATGAATATAGCAATGGTGATTTTATATGATAGTTTATGAGACATAAATCTTTTTAATTTTATATTTTGTTACCTACGATTTAGGGCATCAAGGGAAGAGATGGAATCCTTCCTCTGAAAAGGCTTCTTGGTAGTGAAACTGTAAAACACTGAACATCTAGTATTAAGAGATAATGTCTTAGGGCATTAAGAGTTTCCTTGGGTGTCTGTAAATTATGTATCTCAATCAAACATTGTTGAAGGTCTGTAAATCAGCATAGTTCCATGTATCTTAACCTAGATTTATAGAGTCTGCACTCAGACTGTGACTGGTCATTGACATCTCATGGGATAAACTTTGGGAAACATTCTATTTTTAGATAGTGTTTATATGTGGACTTCTGTTGTCACTCACTCTGGGCTTTATATTTTCATAGAGTCTATGGGAAAATAGAACTTATTTTTCACGTATAGCTGAGGATGCTGCATGTTTACACTCCAATTTATTTTTTTGATTTGTTTGGTGGCTTTAGGAGTAAATTGTTACAGAAGTTGGATTTAATGTTTCCAATCCAAGGATTGTGATTTTAGATTAGAGTTACATATTAAAGCATTAAGGCTATATCTTCAGATCAGAAAACTTTCATGATAAACCTCCTTTGGAGACATATTCTTAAGCAGTGTGGATTTTAAACTTGTGTTAATAGTTTTGGAGGAAGTACGGAAAATGAATAATTTCAAAGTGTTTGAGTCACTGATTCTTTTAGTATCTCAAATATTAATTAGAATAATTGAAATCACTTTGTAAACCTTTCAGATTACTTTCTTGGGAAGTTTGCCCGGCGGTATAGTTTAGTTTAGCTCTTCTTATAGGATAATGGTTTGCTAGTTTAAAACTGTAACCAACTAACTGATCAAACATATATCTAAAACACTTAAAACATTAGAAAATTTGGGAATGTTATAACCTAACATTTTTCAGAGAATTTTTGTTATTTATAGAATTAATATTTGTGCATTTAACATATTTCTGGAAATATATGCCTTTCTTGAAACTATTAACATAGCCATGCATTTAATACCATGGCCTATCTGTAGAACTGAATACTTTGGACCAGGTTACCCCTGGCACAATCAGTACCGTGTTTGGGGTAAATGTGATAACGTTTAATTTTCTACTTTGTTTTATATAAGGTAGAAACCGTATGTATGTTATGCATGTCTGTAAAAGGAAAAGTACATACTAATGTTAAGACACTTTCTTATGACTGTGAATCACTCATTTTTTTCCAATAATTGATACTGTACATTTCTAGTGCTATTAGTTATGTATGTATGTATGTAACTCTTACAGTTTTTTGGCTGAAAGTTATAAGTATCCCTTTTGATTAGGGATCTTTAATCTCATTTTACTATGCTTTTTTGAATTAACTATAGTTTATTTATTCTTATATTAACCATCTAAGCCAATATTCATGACATCTATACTAATAAAGAATCAAACATTAAAAAAAAGAAAAACGAACTCAAACAATAACCTTATCTACGATACATAGAGGAAAAGAGCAAAGCCACAAAAATAAGAATAATTAAAGGAGAAAAAAAATGAAAGCTAATGTAAAAAGAATGAAATAGAGGGTGAAAATAAGTAGAGAAATTGATGCAAGGAAAGCTTGAATTTTGAAAAGTTTAATTAAATTGTCATATCTTTAGCTAAACTAAACAAGAAAATAGACAGGAGCCCCAAATTACCAAAACCATTCTGAGAACTTCTATAGTGGATGATTATAGGACATCCTGGAGAAGGCAAAGTAAGAGAAATGGTAAAAGTTACCTGATTGACAGTGGTTCATGGAGGAGGAAGGGAAGACAGGTTGACTAGGTGAAGGGAGGGAAATTTGGGAATTTGGAGGGAAATTCTGAAGAATACTGCAATTGTGGTTCCTTCACAAAGACATATTTGTCAAAATATGCTGAAATTGGCAGTGAGCTTAGTGTAGGTTTTTTCAAACCTTGAAAACAAATGTGTCAAAAGGAATGATGTTACAATCACTGTGTATAGAATTTCCCTATACTTTTAAATTGTGACAAAGACAATGTAGGATATTGCTCTAGCACTTGCACCAAACATGAACCTGGGAGGCTGGGGGCAGGCGCACTGCAAGATGTTTCTTGGGAATTGAGTGGGTCCCTCAGAAGGATGCTCCCTCACCGAGTTTGGGGGATGGAATGGGTGCCGGGAGGTGAGTGTGAACCATGACTTAGAGGTCTCCCCATGGCCAACATCCACAGCTCAATTTATGGTTCCCTGTCCTATTTGACAAGAACTGTACAAAGGGTGAGAACAAGTTAGACCATGTCTGCAGGGCTCCAAGACATGATGTGAACTATTCAAGATAAGAGAGTTTTAGGGTAAAAAGGAAAATCACATCGATGAATGCACACTTCAATCACAAGACATTCATATTTGGGAATACTAACACCATCAGGGAAAGTCTACCTTGAACACATGGTAAAAAGACACTTCTGACTGCCTCTTTCCTTTGTGGTATGCATTTGACATATAGGTGATACTGGATACAAACTCAAATTCATTGGTCAAAGCTCAGAGTTTGCCTTGAGGCTCAGAAGAGACTTAGAGTTTGGCTTTTGATAAATTCTGGAATTTTTCAGACTTTGGGAAAGGGATTATATTATTTCCAGTCATATGGGGGATAGTTGCACTATGTTGGATTGAATTGGGAACTAGCAATTATTGTCTTCATTTGGAGGTACGTTTTAAGGAGATGTGGTTGGATGTGAAATTCACAGAGGGTGAATTATGATCTTAACAGGTCAACAACCAGGTTAACCTAGCAGTTTAGGATAGGATGCTCCTGGATGTGTGTGCATGGGTTGAGGAATCGTGGCCTTCAGTAATCCATGTGTTCTCTGGCCCCTTCCACTCTGGTACTGTTCCTCACTTCTCCTTCCCAGCCACCATGAACTGAGCAGCGCTGTGCCTCCAAGACCTTCTGCTGTGCTGTTTCTGCCTTGGAGTCAGCCTATTACAGACTGAAAGCTTGGGCTAATTAACCTTTGCTCCTGGCTGTTGTGGTTGTTGTAGTGTCAACATGACAAGCAGGTGTGGGTTACTGTCTTGTGCTTCTGGAATTAACCCTGGGAAGCAACAGAAAGAGAGAGAAGATCTAGCAAACACACAAAAGCAACTCAATGTAAACAACAAAATGCGGGGAAGCCCTGAAGGACACTGAAGATTGTGGAACTGGTTCCCATGTGTGGGCAGGGGCAGGGAAGCTGAGGCCTGCCTAGGTAGCACATGACAGCATCAGTCAGGAAAGTTTGGAAACTCCTGTCTCTATCACTGCATGGACTGAGGCAGCACCTCATACCAGAGATGCAAATGAGCTACAGGTAACAAGACAGCAGGAAAATGAAGACTGCATGGTTTTAGAGACTGAGCTAATAACCACCTGAAATCATGCTTGTGGATGAGGACTGGCTTTCACAACCATCACTACTTTAATGGAATATAAGGATTATTCTAGAAATAGAAAAGCAAGTGAAAATTCAATCATGCAGAGTAACAGTAGATATACTTTCATCTGACAATCATATGTAGTGTATGTACCTCCACTTGTAAATGTATTTGTAAAAATATGTACATAAAAAACATAGCCATTGCACATATATAATAAACTAATACACATGCAGATATACTGTACATTTGTATAGTTTGCATGGAAATTCTGTACACTTTCTCTTTCTATTTACATAAAGTCCACACAGACATTTACTAGAGATATAAAATAGCTTCTGGGCTCCAAATGATGTTGAAATGTGAAAATCATGCTCCAGACAATGAAAAATTAGTTCACCTCACAGAAACAAGGTTCTCCCCTATTCTGCACTGCTGTTCACCCTCTTCCCACTAAAAACCAATTTTTTATGAGAAAAGTGTGGGGAGGTCTGCCTCTGACTGGTGAAGACACCTCATAGTGTGCTGCAGTTGTCTTGACAAGGTCACCACAAACTTAAGCTTCCAGCCTGGTCCCTTGAGTCAACCCTGGAGACCCTGGGCAGCCTGAACATTCCCTTCCCTCCCCACGGCTGCCACCACAGTGGACTTTTGGAGATTTAAGGAAACTGACTGAGGTGTGCACAACCAGATTCCAGGCTCTGCTGGGAATAAAGGAGCTGAACTCCAAGTAAGACTGAGGGCACCTGCAGAATTCCTGCAGTTGGACCCAGGGCATATGTCTCAATGTGACGTGCACTGACTCCATGTCCCCTGCTTTCAGATTTACCTGAGGGCCTTGTTCTGATTCCTTTCTTCAGGTGAGGGCAAAAAGGAGATGTGAGCTGAGTTATGGCATCTAGATGATGGGCCATAGGTGTTGTAACAAAGCCCCAGCCCAAAGAGAGGGTCCCCAAATATCCAAGTCTCCCTCCCTTGTGAGCCTTGAACCATCAGAAAGGATTTTCAAATGAGACCTCTTTATACTTAGGAGACCTTGGGAGTTAGAGGCTTGGTCTGAGGGGAACAGACTGAAGTCAACAAGGAACAGGTGTCAAGGAGGAAGACCTACTGACTTGGGGCTCAGGACACCTGGAATGGCATTAGTGGGACAGGGAACACTCAGATCAGCTTGGTTCTGCCAGGAACTAAGGTCAGGACAAAGAGGGAGGCAGGAGGGAACCCAGCACACACCACTAGAGGAGTCCCTTGGAGGAACTCTCTGACCAGGGCTCCAACCCCAGGCATGGATGCTGGGTGTGAGGTCCTGGAACTCCCTTGGGTGGGGTTGGAGCAACGTGAGAGCCTTGATCGCAGAGGAGTATGTTTCGGTCCCTTGAACAGGGAAGTCCTCACAGAAGACTGCCCGGCTGTGAGTCTAGGACAGCCCCACACATGGTGACAGGGCAGGAGAGACCTGACCTCTACAGCCTGGTCTAAGGGAGCTTGGAGGACTCAGAGAAGGAACTCGTCATCACCAGAAAGTCTCAACTGTCAAGTGAAGAAATGAGGCAGTGATGGGCCCATAACAGGTGAGACTAAGTCTGCCTATGGTTTCAAACTGAATTGTGTCCTGTATTCTGACTCTGGAACCTGGGGAAGCAGGACTCACATCCTCAGGGGGTTGTGGCTCCTTCCAGGACCCAAGAGAGGACTTACATGGGGGACTGTTGAAGAGACCTTGTCCTCCAGACCTCCACCCGGATATGCTGATAATGTGTACACAGCGGGAATCCAAGCTACTTGATAAACAGAGAAGTCGAATTTCTTTCATACCTCTGTAAGGAAATAATCACCTTTTTACCCTCTAGGAGTTGATGATGGAGCTTGTTAGAGGTGGCAGCTTCCAAACCTGGACCAAGGCAGCTGGATGTCCACAAAATGAACATATTAAATCCTTTTCAGAAAATCTTCTGGGATCCTGCAGAGACTGACTGAAAAGGTAGACATGGTTTGTGGAAAGTTAAACTTGAGATTACCAAAGCTAAATCCTGAATGGTCAGAGCAGCAGTGAGCAAAGATATATGTGGGTAGGTGGCTCAAAGCTGCACCTTGGGAGGACGACCGTGGCTGACACAGACTCGGGTCTGGAAAAGCAGACATGTCAGCCTTGGTGATACCTGGACTACCATCCCATGGTGGACGGTCCCCCTGGAACAGCACGAGGTCACCAGGAGGTGGGCAGGAAGTGTCACACATGCTCAGGTTGACTGGCATCAGGAGGCCAAGCAGGGGTGGTAGGAGAAGGCCCTCCCGCATCTTCCTTAAGGAACACACTGAGTTTGTCCAGGAGAGGACCAGACTAGATAGTGAGCCAGAGGCCCAGGACCTAGGCAAGAGTCTTGTAGTTGTAAGTGTCCTCCAGACCATGAGCTAATGGTCGTTAGTGAAGTTTAAGAATTTCAGTGTAGACCCAAGTCAGAGGGAGACTTGGAGGAGAGCCTGAGTAAAAGGGTTACAGCCTGTCCTAAAAAGACATTGCCCAGTGCCACTGTTGTGGTAGCAAATTAGCCAACCAGGTCATTACCACCCATTGCACCCTGGACATCCCATACCCAGGGTTTGTTGCAGTGACCCAAGCTAAACACACAGCTTATCTTCCTTGCAAACCTTGGCCCTTTCATTCTACTGTTTGAGGAGATGAGAATAATGAATCATATTAACACATTACAAACTTAAGAGTAATTCTTTCATGAATGGTTTTCCAAGTCAAGTTTTATTTACTTTCAAAAAAGTTCAGGGGGTCCCCGGCGCCGCCAGGGGCGCAGATGCGCAACTTGTGGGCTCCATTGTTGGGAGAGAGCGAGTCCCTTCCGCGCAGCCCTCTCTCCTGACGCCGAGGCCTAGCAGCGGGTGCTGGGGACCGGGTCCGGACGCGCTCGGAAACTTGCGAAGTCGTCACCGCCGCCGCGCCCGTGTCGCGCCCTGGGACTCCTGGGCTCGCGGATCCGCCTCGCGCCGCGGCGGAACGAAGGCTAGAGGGGAGCCCGGCGCGCTGCGTCCCCGCCGCCGCGCCTGGCTCAGCCGCGTTCCTCTGCCTTAGGACCTGCGAGAAGTGGCCGAAGATGAACCCCAATAACAGCGCAGGACCGCGATAGGGACCGGCAAGGAGCTGAGCGGCCTGCTGGACTTCAGTGTTAATAGTGGGGAAACCAGACCAACGACACTGGGAAGCAGTCAGTTCAGTGGATCAGAACTCAGGTGATGAAACACTTCCCACCTTTCTTTATGATGCCAGAATTAACCTGATTATGTAAACCAGACAAACAGTGAACAATAAAGGAAGGACAAAGGAAAAGCAAACTATGGACCAATTTACCTCACGAACATATTGCAGAAATTCTCAAAAAAAAAAAGCAAATTAAATTCCACTGTTCATAAAAGGAAAATCATAATCCAAGCAAACTACAGCTAACATCATACTTAATGGTGAAGGAATGAAAGTTTTCTTCCATGAACAAGAACAAAGCAAGAATGTCTACTCTTAACTTCTTTCTAGTTCGGTATTTTACTGGAAAATCCTGGTCAGCATTAATATGGCAACAAAAGGAAATAAAAGACAAGGAGATTGGAAAAGAAGAAATAAAACTGTTTCCATTGCCAGACAACATGATTGTCCCAAAGAATCTTCAAAACCTAGAGTTTAGCAAGGTCACAGGATATGAGATGCACACCCACACCCACACCCATCCCAGTCTTAATTCTCTATACATTTGGCCCTCCATTTCTTCAGGCTCATTGTCTGCAGATTCAACCAACCATGGATTAAAAGTACGTGAAAAAAATTGCGGCTGAACTAAGCCCTTTGTTGTCGTATTCCCTAGGGAATATAATATGACAATTATTTGTATAGCATTTACATTGTCTTAGGTATTATAACTAATATGGAGATGTTTTAAAATATACAAGAGGATGTGTATAGGTTGTATACAAATACTGTGCCATTTTTAAAGGAACTTGAGTATCTGTGGATTTTGATATCTGTGGAGTTTCCTGGAACCACTCTTGTGGAAACTGAAAAACCACTGTCTAGCAATGTACAATAGGAACATGGAATAATAAGTGCTATTTACAGTAGTTCCAAAGGAACGGATACTTAGGTATAAATATAACATATATGTATACTTGATCTGTATGCTGAAATCTAAATAGTACTGAGGGAAATCAAAACAGACCTAAATGTAGAAGTATACTATGTTCATACAAAAACTGTCAGTCAGTCCTTCCCAATTTGATTTATAGATTTAATATAGTTCCAATAAAAACTCTAGCAGTATATGGGCACAGGGAATCTGACATCATAATTTAGATGGAAATGTAAAGAAATTAGAATAATTAAAATTTTTGGAAAAGAAGAATAAAATAAAAGGATTATACTTTGTGATTTTGACTTAGTGTACTGCACTGTGAAGGGATACAGATGTCTTCTCCCCTGCCCTCCCCTCTTTGGGCTCTTTTCTGTATTTTGGGGCATAGGACCAAGTACTAAACCAACAAAACATGGTTGTCACTCAAGCGTGCCATTTCTAGAGAATCATACATAGATGTATTCTCATCCAGAAAAGAAAATAAAAAAGATTTGAAAGAAAAAATAAGTTCACTCTTCTGGTGTACAGTTTGGTGACTTTTGATAATGAACCACCTCTACCACAGCCAAGACTCATCACCACCCAACATACAGCATTGTCACACTACCTCTTGTAGTCAAACTTCCTGTCCCCAACCCTGACATAACACCTGGCAACCACTCCTCAGTTTTGCATCCTTACAGTTTTTCCATTTCCAGTAGGTCATAGAAATGAAAGCATTAGAGTGTATGGCCTTTCCCTAGACATGACACATTTGTAATGCAACCACATTGTTGTGTATATCAGTAGTTTGTCCTTTGTATTTCTGAGTACCATTCCTTTGGCTAGGTAGGTCATAGTTTATTTCCCATTGCTCAGCTGAGAGATGCTTGAGTTTGTTCCAGTAGGTGTTTTACACTTATGAATAAAGCGGCTATACGAATTCACCCACAGGTTTCTGTATGAAAATGTGTTTTCTTTTCACTTGGGTAAATACCTAGGAGTAGCAGTAGTGGGACATATGAGAAGTGTGCTTAAGTCTATTGAACACAGTGTGCACAGTGGCAGTATTATTTGACCTACTCACCACCACTGTATGAGGCTTCCAGTAACTCCACAACCTCACCAGCATGGATTTGTTAGTTTTTTTCCATTTTTATTCATTTTTGAATGTTAGTCGCTGTAATAGCCACATCATGGTATGTCCTTCATGTCTTTTCTTTTTCTTTTTGGTTCTGGGATTGAATCTAGGTCATGATATGCACATGCTGTACCACTGAGCTACACCATAGCTCTTCTACTGTGGCTTTAAAGTTGCATCTCTACAACAGCTAATAATGCCGGGTGCCTTCTGTGAGCTTGTGCGTCTTTCTCTGCAAGTATTCTGTATCTTCTTGGTCCATCGTGTGGCTTGGGTGAAGGGTCTGTCTAAATGTTCTATCTGTTATTCTGAATAGATTGTTTTACCTTATTGTTGAGTTTGAGCATTCTTGAAATACTCTGAATAGAAGTTAGATATATAATTTGTAAATCCTTTCTCTAAGTCTATGGCTTGCATTTTCATTATTAGAACAGTGTTGTTTATAGAGAATGTTTTAAAAATACATAATAACCAATTCATTATAACTATGTATTACAAACAATGATTTTGGTATTGTGTCTAAAATAAAATTCCTATCCTAAAGTGACACAGATTATTTTCCTGTGTGCTATCCAGAATTTCATAGTTTTATGCTTTTCACTTAGATACTTGAACCACTTCGAAGTAATTTATGTATTTGGTTTGAGATATCCTGGAGCTGAAAGTGTAGCTCAGGGATAGAGAGCATTGCAGCATTTGTGAGGCCCTGAGTTCAATCCTCAGTACCTGAAAAGGAAAGTAAAGGATGTGAATTTAAATAAGGGTATTTCTTTTTTGGTTTCTTGGTTTATGTTTTCTTTTAATTTTGTAAGTGGATGTCTAGATGTTTAAGTATCATTTGTTGGAAAGTCTATTATTTCTCCATTAATTGCCATGAAATTGTCAAAAATCAATGGGTGATATTTGCTTAGGTCTATTTGTAGCCCTTTGATCCTTTTCTATTCATCTATCTGCCAGACTGTCTGTCCACCAATATCACATCATCTTGTTTTGGTTTGCTAGAACTTTATATATGGTCTTAGGAGCAGTGTAAGTCCTCCAATTTTATTATTTTTTCCAAAATGTTCTATTTTATCTCAAAGTCCTTTCATATGGAAATCAGAATGAAGTAATTAATATCTACAAAAAGTCTGCTGTATACCTGGGTGTGGTGGCACATGCCTGTGACCCCAGCACTTTGGGAGGCTGAGGCATGAGGATTGCTAGTTTCAGCCCAGGCCGTGCAACTTAATGATGTACAGAGGCCCTGTCCCAGAAGGAAAAATAAAACAACAGGCTGTGGATACAGCTGAGTGGGAAGTCCCTAAGTTTATGGGCCACTATGATAACATAAATACATAAATATATAAATAAATCCTACAGTGATTTTGATGGGACTATATCCATAGATCAATATATAGAAAATTGACATCTCTTGGCTATAGCAAGTCTTCCAATTCATGACCATGCTGTGTCTTTTCAGTATTTAGGTCTTCTTTTATTTTCATCAGATTCATTTTGTAGTCTTCAGCAAACAGAACGTACAAGTTATTTTTAGATTTACACCTAAGTGTTTAGGGAGTACCATGAATGATGCTGCTTTTTATATTATACCAAGTGAAATAAACCAGTCACAAAAGAACACGTGTGGCACAATTCCACTTAGATGTGACATCAAAAACAGTCAAACTCATAGAAGCAGAGAATACAGTGAGGGTGGTCAGGGTCTGGGAGGAGAAGGAAGTGGGCCTTGTTGCTCACTTAGATAACATTTCAGTCGAGCAAGGAGGGTGAGGCCTAGAGATCTGCGGCCCAACACATGCCTACAGTTCACAGTACGGTGTAGTGAGCTTCAAAATTTATTGCAGGGTAGATCTCATGCTGTGGATTCCTACCACATTAAAAACCAAGACATATGGAATATAGCGAAAATTTGAAGGTGATGCATATGTTTATTTCCTCGGTTATCATGATGGTTGTATGTGAGTGTTTTGATGAACCTCACTGTTTTCCATAGTGACTGTACTAATAAGAAATGAAGAATGATGAATTCACAGAGGAGGATGGGGTTCAGTGCGATGGTTCAACATCTGTTCAATGGAATAAGATTTGTACAAAGGTCTCCACAAGGGAGAAGTAAAACTATTTACAGAAAATAAGAAACTGTAAGCATAATTTTCTGTCACTAAAAACTACTCTAGAGCTAATCATTGAGTTTACATATGTTACTGGATACAAGATCATTATACTTGCACTTTTATACTGAATATGAAGAATTAGAAATTAGTATTAAATGATATGATTTAAAATAAGATTAGAAAGTATGAATTAAAAGGATAAGTCTCACAGAAGAAGGTCTGTAAATTGAGAAATACGTTGGAAAGAAGAGATAATGAAGATCTAAATAGAGATATAAGTTTTGATCAATGCCCACATTATTTAATAGTATTACTATAAATAATTATTCCCAAATACCTAAATTCAATAGCCTCCAAGTAAAACACCTAAGTCTAACATTCATGAAAAATGTAGAAGTCCTAGAACAGCCAAGTAAATTCTTTAACATAGAACAAAGTTGAAGAAGATACTCTACTTCATTTCAAAACTTATAAACTAACAACAAACAAGACAGCTAAATAACTCTATGAACATATCAATGTAACAGAATGAAGTGCAGGGATAAATCACAAGGATCTGCATATACAAGTAACTAATTATGAGAAAGATGTAAATGAACATTACAGGAAAGAAAGGAGAGTCACTAAAACAACTACTTCTGAAAACATTGGCTATTCATATGCAAAGAATAAACCTTGGATCCATATTTTATCTACTTTATCTATATCTATTAATAGTAACAGACATTTATTTATGAGATTTCTCACCTGTGAGAGAAAACATCTTAACTTTAGAGGCCAAAATGACAAGCTAGGCTCCTTCATTTTGCTTCCTGAATTAACTGTTGAAAACAACAGAAGAGAGGTGGAGTAAAGTCTAACGAACACGCATGAGCAACTCAATGTAAAGCTCCCAACATGAGGGATCCCTGGGGGAGGCTGAAGACTGCTGACCTGGGACTGGAGCGTGGATGGGGCAGAGCAGGTGGGGGTCTGCACTGGGGCCTGCATAGCTGGCTCCTAACAGCACGAGTTGGAAGAAAGTTTAAACTCCTGCCTCTACTACCCTGCACGGTCTGAGGCCGCACCTCACAGCAGGGATCTCAGTGATCCAGGGGAAACATGAGGCCAGCAGGAAAGTGGAGAGAGCATGGCTGCAGAGGTTCTGCTGTAACACCCTGTGCCCACCCTGGTGGGTGGGGACACTTCCAATACAACTGCTGCTTAACAGGACGTAAAGAATGCAAGAGAAATGGAAAAGAATGTACAGCTGTGAATCATGCATAGCAGCCATAGTTATTCTATGATCAAAGAAGAGTCTCCTCCCTTCTGCCCCAGGGAACCCTGGGAGTCAGATTCGTCCTGTGAGGTGAACATTTCCAGGTCCATGGAGGACAGGGCTCTAGGTTTTGTCAAGAACCAAAGTGAAGACCTCTAGGAAGGACAAAAGTGCCCTAAGGAATGAATCTACTTAATAACCTCCTGTCACACCCCAGGCACAATGATGGATATCGTATCTACTGACTGTCACCTCTTGGGGCCAGGGAGATGGCCTTGTTCTGAGGTGTGCACTCCAGGTGAGGGGAGTGGAGAGGACCCCAGCTCTGTTAGGGGCCAAGGTAAGAGCTGAAGGGGAAGTGTAGAAGCCCCACCCCAGAGAGAGGGTCCCCAAACAATCCAGATATGTTGTTTTGCTGTTCCTGCACTGCCCAGATTTTCAAGTGACTCCACATTGCCACTCAGAGGAGCTTGAGAGTCAGGTGCTTGGCTGAGGGGAACAGATTCAGGTCCATAGAGGACGGGGGTCCAGGCTTTCCCAGGAACCAAGCTAAGGATCACTAGTGAGGATGTGGGAATACTTCTGCTGTGAGACCCGGGGCACTTCACTATAGGTGGGGTCCACTGACTGGGTCTCATTGGGTTAGAGCAACAGGAGGATCTGTTGTTAGGCTCAGGCTTCAGATGAGAGGAATACAGTGGGTGGGGTCCTTTAGGGATGTAGAGGAAGGGGAGTTATCCCAACTCACAGAGAGGGTCCCAAACTTCCAGATCTTTCTCTCTTGTCAGCCCTGGACCACACAGGGGCCGATTTGTTAGAATGAGCTGCAGCCTCAGTCAATCCAGGAAATAGCAAGTTGGACAGAAGGGAACAGAATCAGGTCCATAGAAGACTAGAGAACAAGCTCTGACAGGGACCAAGGTGTTGATCCCTAGGGAGGAGGGAGGAGCCTGGAGAATTCCTTTGCCCTCCTACTGCCAGCCCTCAGAGACCTCGTGCACTTCGCCAGATAAGACATACACTCACTGCCTCCACTTTGGTTCAGAACTACAAGAGGTCCTGTTTTGAGCTGTACATTTCAGGTGAGCAAGCACATAGGGCTGGGCTCAGTTATGGGCCATCTGGAGGGGTTGTGGGGGGAGTGAGGAAGCCCCACCCCAGAGGAAGGGACCTGGAACCAGATTTACACTGTTGTTAGCCCTATACTTCTAGGAAGAATTCTGTGGTGAGGTCTCAATTTTGCCTCAGGGGACACTGAGTGCAGAGTCAGAGCCTTTTGCTGAGGTCCTGGCTTCAGGAGGGAGAACTGGAGAGAATCTGTGATCAGTTAGGTCAATTTGAGTGATGTGAGAAGAATAAGGAAGCTTCAGTCAAGAGGGAGGATCCCAGAATATTCTGTAACAGCCTCTGTTGCCTATGCTGCAGAAGGAGATGCAGAATTCTCAGGAGAGGACCCCTTTGTCCTCCCCGTGTCCTGCGAGAATATCAGAGCCTTTTTCTGAGGACTGAACTTAAGGTAAGTGGGGCAGAGAGAGCCGGGGATCAGTTAGGTCTAGATGAGGGGCTGTTGGTGGTACTGAGCAATCCCCATCCTAGTGAGATGATCTCAGAATGTTCTAGAAGAGCCTCTCTTGCTGGACCTGCACCTCACAATGCAGAATTCTCTGGAGATCGTCCTCTTTCTCCTCAATAGGAACTGAGAATCAGATCCTTTTTCTAAGGACTATGCTTCAGGTGGGAGTAGCAAAAGGCCTGGGGTCAGGTAGGTCAATGAAGCCCTGCATCAGGGGAAAAATGTCTCAAGGGAGCATCCCTTTCTCCTTAGGGCACCAGGAGAGGAGGCTCAGAACCTAGTTTTGAGGACTGAGCTCCAGGTGGGAGGAGCAGAGAGGACCTGGGCTAAGTTAGGTCAAGATGAGGCCCTGAGGGCAGTGAGGAAGCCTGAAGTCAGGGAGTCTACCCAAATAACCTGGATCTGCCTCTCTTACAGACCAACACTGGAGAGGGGGGCTTGAGGTCATCAGTCCCTTTTTATGTCAGGCCACTAGGAGACGCAAAAGAGAGCATTGCCTTGAGACCTGTGCTTATTGTCTGGGGAGCAGAGAGGACTGGACTTAGCTAGGTCACAGCGAGAGGATGTGGGCCACTGCTGCATTTTGATTTTAGTTTAGTGCATGCTGAGCCATATGGGTCTAGATTCAATCTTCCCTATGTAGATAGCCAATATCCCACCACCAGTTGTCAAAGAGGCTCTCTTTCTTCCAGGGAAAGTACCTGGCCCCTTTGTCAAAGATCAGGTAGCTGAGGTAGCTTGGTGTTGTTGTTTCTGTGCCCTCTTTTCTGTTCCGTTCATCATTCTGTTTTTTGCCAGTACCATGTTCTTTTTATTGCTATACATTTGCACTTCAACTTCAGGTTCTGACCTGTGATGCTTCCTGCCTGGCTCTTGTTGCCTAGGGACTCTTTTGATATTCTAGGTGTCTTCTGGTTCCGTATGAATTTTAGGATTGTTTTCTATACTTCTGTGAGGAATGTTATTGGGATTGCATTAAATTTCTATACTAGCACTTTTGAACATGTGTCCATTTTTACTATATTCATTCTATGTCACCAGGAATGGGATGTCTTTCTATTTTCGAATATCTTCTTCAATCTCATTTTTCAGAGTACTGTACTTTTCATTGTAGAAGTCTTTCAATTTCCCCACTAGGGTAATTCCAAAGTATTTCATTTTTAATGATGCTATCATGAAAGGTATTGTTTTCCTCATTTCCTGCTCAATGAGTTTATTAATGGTGTGCAGAGACACTATTGATTTTTGTGTGTTGACTTTGTGACCTCCTGCTCTAATAAATTTGGTTATTAATTTTTGGAGGTTTTAGTGGATTCTTTAGATCTTCTATGTAGAAGATCATGTCATCTAAAAATAATGATAATCTTTTTCTTCCCTTCCTATAAATGTGTCTTTCATTGCTTTCACTTGACTATTCTGACTAAGGTGTAAAGATTTATATCAAACAGGAGTCATGACAGCATACATCCGTGTCTTGTTCCTGATCGTAGAGGGAAAGCCTTCTGTTTCTTACCATTTAATGAATTTAGCCATTGGGTTTTTTAAAAATTAATTTTAGTGGCACATTTGAGGTACACAATATAATGACATTCATCATTGGAGATTTGTAACTTTACATACTATATCTTGATTCTTATTTTTTCCCATTCCCCTGCCCTCCATTCAACCCCTCCATCACTCCTTCTTTACAAAGGCTTCGTTTTGATTTTTCCTTTTCTCATATTAATTCCATTCCCTTTTCCTTTCCCCTGCCCCTCCTACTTCCCCTTCCCCTTTGCACCTTTGCTTCCTATTTCACATTACCTGTTATACATTTTGATCCTTATTTACACTTTTAGTTTCTCACACCAGAGAAACTATTTGGTATTTAGACATGTCTTTCCTATTTATTTCAGTTAAGAGTATCACATCAATGTGCATCCATTTAGCTATAAATACCTCTAATTTCTCATTCATTATGGCTGAGTAGTACTCCATTTTATTTTTTAAAAAATAGTTTCTTTATCCAGTCTCCAGTTGATGGGCAATTGGGCTGTTTATAATTTTTAGCTATTACAAACTGTGCTGCTATACACATGGGTGCACATACATCACTGTGGTATGATTCAATTCTTTCAGGAAGATATCCAGCAGAGGAATAGCTGGGTCAAATGGGACCACTAATCCTTGTTCTTTGAGGTATCTCCATACTGATTTCCACAATGCTTGCACCAGTCCACACTTCCACCACCAGTGGAGCAGTGTTCCTCTTTCCCCACAGCCCTGCCAGCATTTGCTGTTGGTTGATTTCATGATAGCAGCCATTCTTTCTGGAGTGAGGTGGAATCTCAGCATTGTTTTCATTTTCATCTCTCGAATGACCAGTGATGTTGAACATTTTTTCATATGTTTATTTGCCATGTCTACTTCTTTGTGTGAGAAATGTCTGTTCATTTCAGATGCCCATTTTTGAATTGGGTCTTTAAATTTGGGAGGTCTGATTTTTTTAAGTTCTTTATAGATTCGAGATAGTAGTCCTTTGTTTGAGGGACCACTACTGAAAAATTTTTCCCACATTGTGGCTTGTCTCTTCACACTACTGGTGGTTTCTCTTGCTGTGCAGAAGCTTTTTAATAAGAAGAGATCCCACTTGTTGATTGTTTGTGCTAGTTCATGGGCAACTGAGGTTTTGTTCATAAAATCTTTTCCTACACCAAAGTCTTCAAGAGTTCTACCTAAACTCTCTTCCAGCCAGCTTAGTGTTTCTGTTGTAATATTTAGATCTTTAATCCATTTTGATTTTAGTTTAGTGCATGGTGAGAGATATAGGCCTAGGTTTAATCTTTGGCAAGTTGAAACCCAATTTTTCCAGCACCATTTATTAAAGAGGCTATCTTTCCTCCAGTGATGGTGTTTGGCTCCTTTGTCGAAGATGAGGTGGCTGAGTGTGTCTGGAGTTGTTTCTGCATTTTCTAATCTATTCCACTGATCTTCAGGTCTGTTTCTTTGCCAGTACCATGCTGTTTTTATCACAGTAGCTTTGTAGTATACTTTCAAGTTGGATATTGTGATACCCCCTACCTTGTCTTTGTTGCCTAGAAATGCTTTTGTTATTCTAGGTCTCTTCTTGTTCCTAATGAATTTTTGGATTGTTTTTTCAGGGTCTGTGAAGTATCCTGCTGGAATTTCAATTGTAATTGCATTGAATCTATATAGCAGTTTTGCAAGTATGGCCATTTTCACTATATTGGGTCTTCCTACCCAGGATCAAGGGATGTCTTTCCATTTTTTGATATCCTTTTTGATCTCTTTTTCCAGCATGCTAAAGTTTTCAGAGTAGAAGTCTTTGATTTCAATCATTGGGTTGTTTCCTAGGTATTTCATTTTTTTGGATGCTATTATGAAAGGAGTAGTTTCTCCAGTACCTTTCTCAGTGACTCTGTTGTTTATGTACAGGAAAGTTATTGATTTTTGTGTGTTGGCCTTGTAACCAGCTACTCTACTGGATTTGGTTATTAAGTCTAGAAGACTTTTGGTTGCATTCTTGGGGTCTTCTGTATAGAGTATCATGTCATCTGAAAATAATGACAATTTGAATTCTTCATTTCCTATCTTTATTCCTTTTATTTCTTTCTCTTGTCTAATTGCTGTGGCTAATGCTTCCAAAACTATATTGAACAGAAGGGGTGATAGTGGACATCCTTGTCTTCTTCCTGATTTTAGTGTGAAGGATTTCAGTTTTGACCATTTAGTATAATACTGGTTGTTGGTTTTTCTTAGACAGCCTTAACAGGTTGAGGTAGAGACTGTCTATTCCAATTTTCTGTAGGGTTTTTATCATGAATGGGTGCTGGATTTTGTGAAATGCTTTTTCTGCATCTATTGAGATGATCTTATGGATTTGTCCTTGGCTCTATTGATATAGTGTTTTACATTGATTTGCATAGGTTAAACCATCCCTGTATCCTTGGGATGAATCCTACTTGGTCAGGGTTTATGATCTTCTTGATGATCTTCTGCATTCTATTTGCCAGTATCTTATTAAGGATTTTTGCATCTATGTTCATTAGTGAGATTGGCCTATAGTTCTCTTTTTTGGTTGGGTCTTTCTCTGCTTTGGGGATTAAGGTGATGCTGGCTTCCAGGAATGAATTCAGGAGTGTTGCTTCCCTTTCAATTTCATTGAAGAGTTAAATGGTAGTGGCAATAGTTCTTCCCTAAATGTCATGTAGAATTCAACAGTGAAGCCATCAGTGCCTAGGCTTTTCTTTGTTGGTAAGTTTTTAATTATGTTTTCAATTTCTTTGATTGATGTTGAGTTGTTTAGAATTTTTAGGACTTCTTTGTTCAACTTTTAGCCAATGGTTTTTCATAGATGACATTTATGAGATTCAGATGTGGTTCTTCTATGCTTTTTTTTCAGGATTTTCATCATGAATGGACATATAACTTTGTCAAATATTTTTTCTGCATTTATTAAGATGATCATGCATTCTTTTTCATTTTCTTCTGTTTTTGCAGTGTATTGCATTTTTTGATTTGGACATATTGAACCATTCCTACATCCATGAAATGAATCCTACTGGGTCATGATGTGTGATCTTCTGGCTGATTTGGTGCATTTTATTTGTTGGTGTTTTATTGATGATATTTGCATCTATGTTCATTAAAGAAATTGACCTGTGGTTTTCTTTTTGATTGTATTGTTTTCTGGTTTGGGGATCAGGGTAATGCTTGTTTTCAAGAATCACTTTGAGAGTACTGCTTCCCTTTCAATTTTGTTAAGCAGTTTGAGAAGCATCTTCTGCTAAGTTCTTCATGAATTTGGCAGTGAATTCATTGGGACTTGGGCTTTTCTTATTTGGAGATATATATTTCCAGTTGATTAACTGATCCTAGATTATTCAGAATTTTTATGTCTTCTTGGTCGCTTCTACTGGCCACACTGTCAATACACTTTTTAATCTCTTGGATTTCCAATTGAAATCTTTTCATGGACTATATTTCTTTGCTAAAATGTTCATTCATGCATTGTATAGCTTTGTTTAGCTCGGCTGGCTTGTTGTTGTAGTCTTCTGAAAGCTCCTTGATCATTTGATCATTTTGGTTATACTTCCATTGCCTGCTTAGTTGCATATTCTGTGATTTAATTTAAGCAATTTAATGTATTTTCTAACCTCCTCCATAATCCTTTCAAATGATTTGGGTGTGTGGCTCATGCTATTCTCTTCCTTGATGCCCAGTGGATAAGGTTTGGTGGAGTTGAAAGTATGGGGAAGAACTTCCTTGCCTCCTATTTTCATGTTTCGTGTTATTTTTGTTTGTTTTGTTTTGTGCTGAACTTTATGCACTTAGAATGGAAAGACTTTGTTGCTAGTATAGAGATCTATTTAGTTAGTCTGCTTTTCAGAAATGTACTTTGGGCACAGCTAAGCGTAGTCCTTTGCTCCATCTTAAGATCTGACACCTCTCTTAATTTGGGAGAGGAGGATGCAGTGTAATGGGGCCAAGACCAAGTTGTTTGGGAATGTGGCCCGGTATGGTTAATGTCAAAAGAGTAGTCTGAGTTTTGGGATACAGAGGAAACTCATTAATGGCAACAACTATGTGACCTGGCAGTGTCAACCAAATCAGCTATAGCGGTATCATCCAAGACAAGTTGGATATTAACATACAAGCCCAACCAAATAAGTACCACCCTTAACAATAGATACAAATCCACTATTATAGTGCAAACTTTACTACTACTCAGATACTGACATATAGCTAATATAGACTAAAGGTGACAGCTATAGCTTTGCTAATAGTAGAAAAAATTTCAGAAGTACTTTTATAAATTTAACTAACTATATGAAAATTAATAAAGCTTAATGTCTATACTACTAAAGATAAAATGGTCAGGGAAAGGAGAAATGCAAGAAGAAAAATAAGAACACTTAAATTATATGATATGAGAAGAAGGAGAGAAGTAGGTAAAATGATTTTATTAAGGACTAGAAGGATGTTTATAGAATTTGGTAAAGGTAATGGAAAAAACTAATGAGAAATTTAGGATAATAAAAAAGAGAGAAAAGAAAAATTATATAGAGAATAAAGATAAAGAAAGATAAAATGAAAAGAGGGATAATAAAATATGCAAGTATAAGAAAAAAATAAAAGAAAATTCTTTCAGCTTTAGAATGAATATTTTCCTTCCAAGATCCAGAAATTTAAATCTTTTTATCCCAAAGGAATCTGATTATATCTGAATGGCCAGAGGAGCCAGTGCAGCAAGCTAGGGGAGGCCATCCTGCCCAAAGAGTGACAAGGTGCACGTTCAGGTTCTCAAGCCTGAGGGGGAGGAAGCAGCAGCCACTGCTCCCAGGGCCTTCTCTTCCTCCTATCCTCAAATTAGGACTCCTCCAAGAGAATTTCTTCATGCTGGGACCCAAAGATGTCCCAGAATCCTCAGGGTGTATTCTCTGGCCCACTACCAAGGCCTCCACTCAAAGGAGCCAATCCAGTGAGGGCTCCAGCAGGCAATAGAGCAGGGTCCATGCACCCTACATGGCCTGCTAGTCCATCATATCCTGCACCATGTGTCACTAAATGACTTGGTAGCTGAATTGTAGAAGATCTTGCTCCTCAAGTATCAAAAGCAGCAGCTGATCACCACGGCGGAATTGCTACACAGTGTGGACCAGAACTGTGATAGCACTTCCCTCAGATCTTCAGGGAACTCCGTGAGTGCATGTGTGTGAGCTTTGGCATTGATGTGTGGGAAGTGGATCCCCATGGACAAACGTGTCCTTGTCCCTGTCTTGGGACTCACTTATACTGGGATGCTGGGGGATGATAACCAGATCTTTCCAGAATCAATCTCCTGATACCCATCCTGACTATCATCTTCTGGAAGGACAAGCGTGCTAGTGAGGAGGACATGAGGGACGTACTGAGACCAGGGAATCGTTACCTCAGGGGGAGTGCTTTGTTACTGGAGAGCCTTGGAAATTCATCACAGAGAATGTGGTAAAGGAAGGGAACCTAAAGTATCCACAGTGCCCAACAGCGATCCTGCTCACTGAGGTCCTGTGGGGTCCAAGGACCCAGACAGAAACCAGCAAGATGAAAGTCTTGGAGCATGTGGCCAAGGTTTATAGGGGAGATGCCAAGTCATACCTAAGTCTGTACCAAGAGGCTTTGAGAGAGAAACAAGAGGCTGCCCGTGTGTGAGGCCTGGGCCACCGATGGAGCGAGGCGCACTCCAGAGACAGGGGTCATTCACAGCCCTATCTCTAGCTTACCTTTTGCCTCTTGTGAACTGAGGCCCATTCTTCAGTGTGTGTTTCTGGAGAGCAGGCAGTTTTCTAATAGTGAAGATCCAGGTACGAGGGGAAAATGCAGTGCATACCATCTTGGTGTCTGTTCTATTTGGGTTACTTGGACATTGACCAGTGTTTTCTTTACAACGTTGAAATACTGTTCTTTTTTTATTGCAAGATTGGAGTAGATTGCACATCTCATTTGATGAATGACATTGATCTTACATTTATATTTAGGTTGTGGTACTCATAGTTGATTGTGATTTCTGATGTGAACATGATATTGATCACACATGAATTTTGCGCTTCCATTTCACATGTAAAAGTCTTTGATCTTTTGTAAAACCAACTGGAAATCCTTTCATTGTGATTCTGACAAAATAGGAGTGGAATTGAAATTTCCTTGGAAATGTGTAAGAAGTTTACATCAATCTGGTTGGAGTCCTGAAATAGACATATGGATAAAAAATCAATTCTTGGCTTTTTATTTCTTTTCCTCTATTGATCTATAGTATTAAAAATATATGATTACCTGAATGTGCTTGGTTTCTTCAATTATACTAGGGAAATTTACTGTCAGTAAAGAAGCCCATCTGCTCAAGGACACATCTATTCCCAAACCTTCATTGCATTTATGCTCTTTGTAAGCCCTGTGTCTGTGGTAGAGATATGAGTACACTAGACTGAGGAAGATCAAAGCTACCCCAAAGGATGGTAGAGTCCAGGAGAACCACCCATGCCTGTAGATAGAGAGATGTCCTCAAGGACCTAAAGGACAGAAGAAAGACCCCTGAGCAGAAGGAGTCTAGCAGAGCGCAGCCATGGGTGAGTGCTGAGCCAGGGCAGTTTGGGTCTTGGGGTAACTGCAGTTGCTTCTGCAGGAGCTGATTTTAATGCAGCTGCTAGGTGGCAAAGGCCAGACCCTCAGATGAGGTGTCTTTGGCCTGAGAGGATGGAAGACTCCTCCGAGCAGAGCTTTTAGAAGGTAGATGAAGGTTCAAGGAATCTTGGGACAGCTATGAGAAGAGTAGTCCTAAGCAGGGCAAGAGGCAGGAAACTTATCCTCGGCATCTTCAAGGTTTTCCTGAGAGACAAGGGGGACTTCAGGTGAAGTAATTCCCTAAAGACCCCAGAAAGGTGCTCTGCTCCCTGCTCTGGCTATTGATATATATATATCCCTTTAATTACTTTCTCTTGCCTGATTGCTCTGGAAAATGTTTTCAAAATTATATTGAACAGGAGTGGTGATAGCAGACCTCCTTGTCTTGTTCTTGATTTTAGAGTAAAGCCATTCCACTTCTCCAAATTTAATATGAATTTGGTCATTGGCTTCTGATAAGTGGCTTTTATCAGATTCAAATAAGGTATCAAATACCTACTTTCTTTAGACTTTTATCATGAATTGATCTTGAATTTTGTCAATTTTTTTTCTGTATCTATTGAGATAATTGTGTATTTTTTGCCCTTGCTTCTGTTTATGTGGTGTATTGTTTTTTATTTGTACATACTGATCCATCCCTACATCCCTGGTACATGAGCTGCAGAAGAAAGCACCATCCATGCATCCATGGAATGAATTCTATTTAGTCATGATGTATCATCTTTTTGGTGATATGGTGTATTTTTGTTTGCCAATATGTTGTTGCTTTTATGTTCATTAAAGAGATTAACTTGTAGCTGTCTTTTTTAGTTGGATCCTTTTCTGGTTTGGGGATCAGGGTAAAGCTTGCTTTCAGGAATGATATTAGGAGTACTTCCTCCCTTTCAATTTTATTAAAGAGTTTGAAGAGTATTGGCATTAGATCTGTGCTAAATTTCTTGTGGAATTTGGCAATAAATATATCAGGACCGTGGATTTCTTAACTGGTAGGGTTTTTTTAAATAAATTCTTTAATTTCATTGATTTATAGTGGATTATTCAGAATTTTATATCTTCTTGGTTCAGCATTGAGTTCTTATGTATCTAGTAATTTATATATTTCTTCTGAATTCTCCATTTCATTAGGATACAGGTTCTTAAAGTAGGTAGCAGTGATCTTCCGGATTTTGACAAAGTCCGTTGTGATTTTGCCTTTTTCATTTCAGAAATCTAATTGTTCAGATTTGGGTCTTTTCTTTCCTTGTTTTGGTAAGATTGGCTAGGAGTTTGTCAATTTTCTTTATTCATTCAAAGAACCAATTCTTCAATTCATTGATTCTTTGTAAATTTTGTCTCAATTTCATTAATTTCTGTTCTGATCTTTATAATTTCCTTACTTGTATTAGCAGTCTCATTTTTCTAGAACCTACTGGTGCACTGTTAGGTTATTTGAACTCACTCTTTTTTTCTGATATGGGCATTCACTGCTATAAAATTCCCTCCTTGGACAGCTTTAATTATGTCCCAAAGTTTCCAGTATGCTGTATTGGCATTATTATTTAACTCTAGGAACTGCCTAATTTCTTCCCTGATTTCTTCTGTGATCCACTGATTTTTCAAGAGGATATTGTTTAATTTCCTTATGTTTCAACTTTTCTTTCATTTCTTTTGCCACTGATTTCTAGTTTCATAGCACTATGATCTGATATATGCATGGAATAATTTTGATTTGTTTGCATTTACTTAGGCACGTTTTATTGGCTAGCATAGAATCCATGTTGGAGAAAGTCCCATATGTTGCTGAGAATAATGTGTATTTTGCTGTTGCTGGGTGGAGCACTTTGTAGATATTTATCAAGTCCATTTTTTAAAAAGTTTGTTCAATTCTGATATTTGTCTGTTGATTTTTTTTGTCTAGAAGATCTGTCTATTTGTGACAGTGGGGTATAGAGCTCCCTGATTATAATTGCATTGGTGTTTATCTGATTTTTATGTCCATTAGTGTTTCTTTTATAGAGTTGAGTGTGCCAGAGTTTGGTGCTTACATGTTTATAATTGTTATTTCTCCCCTTTGAATTGTTCCTTTAACCAATATGTAGTGTCTCTTCTGATCAATTTTGTCTTAATACCCACGTTATTTGAAATAAGGATAGCTACTCCTGCTTTATTCCAGGTTCTTGTTGCATGGAATGTTGTTTTCCATCCATTGATCTCTAATCTGTGAATTTCTTTTGTAATTAAATGTTTCTTATATACTGCTTATTGGTGAAGTTTATTTCTTGATCCATTCTTCCAATTGTTGTCTTTTGATTGAGAAACTGAGAGTTATTCCTGAAAGATATTGACTGGAATTGTGTTATTTTCTTGTTGCTGATTTCCTTATTTTTTTCCTTCTGATTTGATGCTTATCCTGCAAAGCATATTCATTTTATTTTACTTATTTGCATTGTTGGCTTCATTATTTTTTCTAGGAAATCTTTGAGAATTTTTTATAATTCTGACGGTTCATGAATTTCTTGATGTGGAAGTAACTTATTTCTGCTCAATTTTTGTTTTTGTTCTTTTTTCCATTAAGCTTATTGGTACATTTTCGGTATAAAATACAGTTGCATTCATCATTGGGATCTTGTAGCATTACATGAATATCTTGGTTCTTATTTTTTCCCCTTCCCTAGCCCTCCTTTGACCCCCTCCAACCTTACCTATTTGCAAAGACTTTGTTTCCATTTTTTTCCTTTTCTCATATTTTTTCTTTTCCCTTTTTACCTTTCCCCTACCCCTCCCACTTCCCCTGCTCCTTTAGAACTTTTCTTCCTGTTACACAATATCAATTATACATTTTTAAAATTACAATATCAAGATCTAGGAGACATTACCACAGATTTTACAGAATTTAAAAGGATATAGAAAGCATATTACAAAAATCTTTCTTGAAATAAATTTGACAATTTCTAAGAAGTACCTTGGAAGACAAATTAATGAAACTAACTCTGGAGGAAATATAAAATTTGAATAGCATCTATGAAAGAAAGTATATTCCTAGCTTGAAAACCTACCTATATGACAACAGCAGGCTCATAAACATTTTAACTGATAAATTATATCAAACAATTAAAGCAGAAAAAAGAAGGAACACTTCTCCCTTCATTTTAGGAACTCATCATTGTGCTAATCCTAAAACTGGATAAAGATAATAGAAGAAAAAAGTATGAACATAGATAGAAATTTGTTTAACAAAACAAACTATTGGAAGTCAGATCTGGCAGGATGTAGAAAGTGGTTTTGTTATAGGGATGGCAGTGTTGGTTCAGCATTGGAAGATCCACCCCCAAATGTCATCATTTTAACAGAGGAAAAGAAAAAGCCATATGATCCTGTCACTAGTTGGAGAAAAAGTATTGGACTAAATTCTACAGCTGTTCATGGTAAAAGCTATCAGGAGACTAGAAGTAGAACAGAAACTTCTCAAGAGATTAAAGACATGTACTCCATACTTTCAGCGAGAATGCCTTACATGAATGGAGAAGATACAATGGTTTCTCCTTAAGGTGGGGAACAAGGGCAGATATGCTTACACTTTATCTGTCCATTAAACTTTGAAACATAGGCCCCACCAAAATAGTCTGGCAATAAAATGCCACAATTAGGATAGGATTGGCAAGGTAGAAGCAAAATCTTTATATGTAGATGAAATGATCATCTACAGAGAAAATACTAAGAAATCTCTAGGAGCCCCTAGAACTTGTATTTGAATTTAGCAGGATTAGAAAACACAAGGTATATATAAAAATTCAGGTCTGTATATACTTGCTATAACTGAAGAATGGATATTGAAATTTAAAAGTTATGTAGGAGTACAAAGGACCTAGAAAAGTAAAAACAAAGTATTAGAAGATGTTTAGTGCCTAATTTTAAGACTTCTTCTAAAGCTACAGTAATCAAGGCAGTGTTGGTGTAAGGAAAGACATACAGATCATTTGAATAAAACAGAGAATCTAGAAATAGAACCACACATATATGGTCCACTGAGTTTTAAAAGATTATTTAACATTAGCATTTTATAGAATATAAACTCAATTCAAGAGTGGAGGAAGAGATAGTGTTTCAGCAAACACCTCTAGAACACCTGGTATCCGTATATAAAAAATTAAGCTCAACCCTTTATTTCCATACATGAAAATAGCTTGAAGGGATCTAAGAACCTAAATAAGAAAGCCTAAAAGTATAAAACTTTAAGAAGAAATTATAAGGGAAAATGTTTATGAATTCAGGGTAGGCAAGAACTACCTAGGATACAAAAGACATGACATATAAAAGATAAAAATTAATAAATGAGATTCCATCAAAATTTAGAACTTTAAATGACATCATTAAAATGAAAAGTAGTCCTTAAACAGACCATATTTACAATGCATATAACCTATGAGCAGAATATATAAAGAATTCTTAGAGCTCATTAATAGACAACCCAATTAAAATGTAGACATAAGAAGATGATAAATAACCAGTACAGCACAAGGAAAGGTGTGCAACTCTAGAATGAGAAAAATACTAATCAGTACAAAAACAAGATTGAATTGTACACTCATTAGGGAGATGAAGTCAAAAGTTTTAAAAGCCTTGTCATGACTTTTTCTTTTTGTTGGATTCTCCCCCTTTGCGTTTAATTTATCACACCCAATGGATTCATTCTGCTGGGTTTCCTGGGGTTGTGATCCTCATTGTCTTTTCCTAGGGTATTGTCTAAAATTTTTTGGAGTGCCGGTTTGGTATTCATGAAGTTCCTCTTCGTCATGAAAGTATCTTATTTCTCCACCAATTTTGAAAGATAGTTTTTCAGGGTACATCAATCTGGGTTGGAGGCCGTTTTCCTTTAGGGCTTGAAATACATCCCTCCAAGCTCTTCTTGCCTTGAGGGTTTGTATTGAGAAGTCTGCTGTGATTCTGATGGGCTTTCCTTTGTATGTGATTTGTTTCTTTTCTCTCACTGCTTGTAGAATTTTGTTCTTCTGTTGAATTTCTGGAATCCTAACTATTATATGCCTATGTGTAGATTTTTTTTATTAAGGTTAGCTGGAGTCCTATATGCCTCACTTATCTGTATGTCAAGTTCTTTTCCCATCCTTGGGAAGTTTTCTGCCATCACTTCTGTGAAGAGTTCTTTTATGTCATCTGCACCCTCTCCTCTTTCTTCATTGATTCTAATCAGTCTTATGTTATTCTTCTTTGCATCGTCTAGCAGCTGCTGGATTGATTTCTCATGTTCCCTTACAATTTTAAAGTGATTTTTCTTTTCCTGATTACTAATTGGAATCTTTTCTTCTATATGTGAAATTCTATCCTCACATTGGTTCATTCTGCTGTGCAGACTTTTGATGGAGTTTTTAATCTCCTAGAAATCTGTTTGTATCTGTTTTATGGATTCCATTTGTTTCCTATGTTGGGATTCCATCCTCTTCCTCAGATCCTCTATTTTTTTATCTGTGTCCTCTCTAGATTTATTAATCATGTCTTGCACCATGAGCACAATCTTTGCTGTTATCTGAGTAATTACTTCTTATTTCATTTTTCCCAGATCCTCTTTTGTTGCCAGTTCAGAGAGTCCAGGTAGTTGAGTATCAGATTGTTCCATCTCGTTTCCCTTTGGGGTTGTTGTAGGTGATCCTGAAGTCTGTTTTTGAGGCTTGTTTACCTGTCTTCTCATTTCCACTGGGGGTGGGGTGCTTCTTGTGTCTGAGCGGCTCACCTTCTCTGCCCTAGGAGCTTGAGATGGCGGCGGGGGAGCCTCCTTCTGGGTGCTGGGACCAGCTCACCTTCTCTGCCCTAGGAGCATGGGATGGTGGCAGGGGAGCTTCCTTCCAGGTGCTGGGAAAGACTCACCTTTTCTGCCCTAGGACCTTGGGATGGTGTTGGGGGAGCTTCCTTCCAGGTGCTGGGACCGGCTCAGCTTCTCTGCTCTAGGAGCGTGGAATGGCGGCAGGGGAGCTTCCTTCTGGGTGCTGGGACCAGCTCAGCTTCTCTGTTCTGATCAATTTTGAATGAGAGTTTTGCAGGATATGTAAGTCATGGTTGGAACTTTCTACCTTTTTAGGCTTAAAACACTTCACTCCAAGCTCTTAGGTGCTTTAAAGTTTGTGTTGAGGTGTCTGCAGTTATTCTAGTGGGTTTACCTTTACACATGATTTGTTGCTTTTCTCTAACAGCTATTAAGATTCTGTTCCTGGGTTGGACTTCTAGTATTCTGACAGCAGTGTCACTTGGAGAGGTCCTCTTTTGGTCATGGCTGTTTGGAGTTCTGTATGCCTCACTCATCTGTACATTTATTTCTTTCCTTATATTGTGAAGTTTTCTACTCTTATTTCTGTAAACATACTTTTATGCAGTTTGTGCTATCTTCGGATTTTTCACTAATTCCAATTACTCTGAGATTCATCTTCTTTGCATCAAATTACACCAGTTGGATCAATTTTTCATGTTCTTCTGTTGCTTTTAAAGTGACTTTGAGTAGTTGATCTTGAAAGCATCCCTGTCTTCTAATTTTGAAATTCTGTACTCACATTGGTCACTTCTGCTGCTCATAATTTCAACATAATTTTTAATCTCCTGGATTTGTGATTAAACCTTTTGATGGAATCTAATTATTTACTAAAGTGTTCATTCATTCTTTGTATCATTTACTTTTGCTCACCCAGGTTCTTATTAATGTCTTTTGAAAGGCAGTTGATCATTTTGGTTATTACTTCCATTACTTGTTTAGTAAATCTTCTGTGATTATACCAAACATGTCTTTGATATGTTTTCTAAACTGTTATTATCCTTCTGAGTAATTTGGGAGTGTGGCTTATACTATTCTTCCGTTGTTGCCCTCTGAATTAGTTCTGGGGGAGTTGGGCATTTGGGAAGGCATTTTGTTGCCTCATCTTCTCATGTTCCTATTGTTTGTTTGATTGTTTCTTTTGTGCTGAAGTTTGTAGCATTTATAGTGGAAAGACTTTCCTGCTATCTGTTTAATTAGTCTTTCAGTGATGTACTTTGGATGTAGGTAATTTTAATTTTTGCCTTTGTCCTAAGATCTGATCACCTCTGTTACTTTGAGAGGGGAAGATGCAGTGTAAACAGCCCAAAACCAAGATCTCTGGGAATGTACCCCAGTATTGTTAATGTCACAAAGGTAATCTAGGTATTGGCATACAGAGGAAACCCTTTAATGGCAACAATTGTATGACCCTAGCATTGTCAAGCAAATCATCTACAGCAACATCATCCAAAAGAAATTTTATATTAATAATCAATTATAAGCAATTAGGTACCACCTTTAACCATAGAATAGAAATCCACAATTATAGAACACATATTAAAAGAACTCAGATATTTACCTGCTGCTAATATGTACTAAATGCAACAGTTATAGATCTGATAATGGTAGAAAAACTCAACAATAATTGTATAAAGTTAACTAATTATATCAATATTAATATCAAAGCTTAATGGTTTACTATTAAAGATACAGGGTGCTGGAAATTGGGAATGAAAGAAGAAAAATATGAAAGCTTAAACTATAGAATATGAGAAGGAGGAAAGAGAAGTTGGACAAAGAATCCTACTAAGGACTAGAAGGATGTTTATAGAGTTAGGTAAAGATAACAAAATACTGATGAGAAATAAATAGGAGAAATAAAAAGGAGAAAAGTAAAGAACTTATATGGAGAAAAAAGTAAGGAAGAGTTAAAAAGAAAAAGAAGGGGAAAATAAGAGGTAAGAAAAAGATAAGAAAAAATAAGAACATTTTTTCTTTTGATTTTGAATGAATAGTTTCTGTCCAGGATCCAGAATTTTGGAGTTTAGCAATTCTCAATTTTTTCTGAGGCCCCTTTGTTTTTCCCAGGCTGTGACTGTGTCCAAGTCAAGATGTGTCCCTGTTCACAATGGCAGATAAGGAAGGCAGCCAGACCCCAGATCCATGATGGATGCAGGAAAAAGGGCACAGGCTCCAATAACCACTATCAAGACTTTCAAATCCAGAGCAGTTCAGGTTGGGCCTGGTTTCTGGCCAATGGAAGTAGGGACTGTGCCTTTCCCAGCTGAATTCAAACTCTTCATATGTTCTCTTTCAGCCCCGCACCTATCCAGATCAGTTTTCAGAGTCTGTCTCTCATCCAGTCACTGTGGGAGTGTAATTCTGGGAACCCTGAAGTGAAGCTGTCCCATGGCTATTCTGAGACCCAAGTTCAAACACTCAACCATTTCCCAGAATGGAACCTAAGGTGAGGCACTCTCCATGGACATGGCAGGCACCTGCTCAGGGGTCATTCACCAGCTGTAAGGATTCTGTGGAAGTATAACTCCACACTGTCTCTGCAGATCATAGCAACTGCCAGTCCATGGAACCACTGCTTTTTCTCTTTGGGGTCTCTTGGAGTTCCCAGGTTTCACTTCAGTTCTACAGATTCAGCCTCCTTCCCCATGAGACAGGAGCCAAGGAGAAATTCCAGACTGTTATTTCCCTTCTCTGTATTTTTACTGTCTCTTCAATTTCTCTGTAATTTTTAATTTTCCTGTAAGATCCTTCTGGATTCCTGGAGATACACTTCTCTTTTTTCCCTTTTATTTCCCTCCCCAAGTTATGATTTTGCAGAGTATGGCTTCTGAATATTGGAGTGTCCAAATTGCTGCTGCTTATCATATCACCATTTTCCAGCACTGAATGTACGAAGGTAATCTACACCCATAAAAATGGATCCCATAGAACCTGGCTTCCCCTATTACCAGCATGGAGTTCCCAGTGAGGGTGACGGAATGTGAATTGCTCACAATTCTAAATAGTTTCAGGTGGGAGGACTCAGGGAGGTGACAACTTTAAGGGACCCTCCATGCCTCTTATAGGTGATTCAGAAAGCAGGCAGTTTATGTCTGGGTCTGAGGCAGTATCAACAGGTCACACAACAGAAGAGGCCCAGAAAGTGTCAGGAGTCAAGGAGAGTGCACACCCTGATGTATACCTAGGGTTTTACCTACCCAAGAACAAAGGCAACTCCTTGTGCCCAGGCTCCACTTGCCATACTATTTGCCCTAGAGACTTGTATTCTATGGTTCAACTGTAACCTGAGAAGCAGTCTCACTTCCTCTCTCAGGATCTTGGGGACAGATTGTCCAAGACGACAGGACCCTGTGAGGCCCAAGGGCACCACTTAAAAAGAAGACTTGGAATCGGGCTTTTATGGGAGCTGACAAGAGTGCTGTTTTCACCTGAGTACACTCACAGTCTCTCTCTCTTCTAGGCATCTGAATCTTCATCTTCACGGTCAGAGGACACACCATAGCACAGCCAGGAGGCCACCCTGACCAAAGGGGAGCACATGGCCTTGTGGAGGCATAGGTTCTAAAGCCTTAGGTGAAGGAAGTAGTAGCCACTGCTTCTTTTCCTCCTATGCTCAAATCCTAGTTAAAGAAGTTAAATGCCTCAGGCTGGGACATCTAGTTGTCCCCAGAATCCTCAGGACTGTCTGCTCTCTGCCACTACTATGGATTCCAATCAAAGCAGCCTATCCAGCCAGAGCTCAAGCAGTGAAGAAGAGGAGGATCCATGCAACTCACAGGATGTGTTAGTCCCTCAGATCCTGCGACGTGTGTTCATAGATGACAAGACAGCTAAATTGGTGCAGTTTTTGCTCCTGAAGTATCAAACGAAAGAGCTGGTCACCAAGGCAGAAATGTTGCACATTGTAGACCACAATTACCGTGAGGATTTCCCTCTGATCTTCAAAGAAGTCTGTGAGTGCATGTGTCTTGGATTTGGCATTGATGTGAGGAAGGGGAATTCCCCTGGCCACACATATGACCTTGCCCCTCTCTTGGGGCTCACTTATAAAGGGATAATAGGTGATGACCAGATTATTCCCAAAATCGACCTCCTGATAGTGATCTTGACTGTCATCTTCGTAAAGGGCAACCGTGTCAGTGAGGAGGACATAAGGGAAGTCCTGAGAATGAGGGAGATGTTACCAAAAAGGGACAACTTTCTTACTGCAGACCGGTGGAAATTCATCACTGAGGATTTGGTACTGGAACAGTACCTGGAGTATCGGCAGGTGCCCGATAGTGATCCTGCTCACTATGAGTTCCTATGGGGTCCAAGGGCTCACGCTGAAACCAGCAAGATGAAAGTTCTGGAGCATTTGGCCAAGGTTAATAAGATCAATCCCAGGTCCTGCCCAATTCTGTATGAACAGGCTTTGAGAGAGGAGCTACAGGCTGCCATGAATGAGTTATGGGGTACTGAGAAGGCACTGTGAATGCTAGGGACAAGGAGTGCTCCACAGCAACATCACTAGCTTAGCTCCATCCTCACATGAAATAAGGCCAATTCTCCAACTGTGTTTGTGGAGAGCAGTAAGCTTTATAAGTAGTGCAGAGCCAGAAGAAGATGGGAGAAATATTTTGCATACCATCTTGATGTCTGTTCTATTTGGGTTCCTTGGAAATGCACGTGTGTTTTCTTTATGATTTTTTGAAGTCTTGTTCTTTTTCTTCCAAGATTGACATAGCTTGCACATCTTATTTAAAGAATGATACTAATCACATGTGTCTTTTTACTTTTGTAATATTGATGCTTGATTGTGATTCTTGGTGTGAAAATGATTTTGTCTGATATTGATCACACAGGAACTTTGCTCTTCCATTCCAAATGTAAGAGTCTTTATTTTCTGTAAAACCAACATGGAAACCTTTCATTTTATTTGCGATATTGAAAAACATACCAAAGAATTTGAATAGGAATTGCCTTAGAAATGTGTAAGAAGTTTACATCAAGTTAGATGGAATCCAGAAAAAAAATGAGGACAAAAATCAAGTCTCAGAAAAAAAAAATCAAGTCTCAACTTCTTATTTCCTTTTCCTTTTTAATCTATACTATTAAAAATGCATCTATACATGAATTTGCTTGGTTTCTTTAATTATACCAGAGAAATTTAATGTGGTTAAACAACATAATCTGTGCATGGGCACAGTAACCCTCAAAAGTTCATTTCACGTGTGTCCTTTGGGAGGCCCTGTGTCTGTGGTGGAAACATGAGTAAACCAGACTGAGCAGGATCCAGGCTACCCCATGGGATGGTGGAGTTCAGGAGATCCACCAGCGTCAGGAGAAAGAGAGATGTCCACCAGGACCTAAAAGACATGACAAAGAGCACAGAGCGGGTGGAGTTTAGCAGAGAGCAGCCATTTGTGAGTGCTGAGCCAGGGCAGTGTGGGGCTTGGGGTAACTGCAGTTCCTTCTTCATGAGTTAATTTAATGCAGCTGCAATGCAGCCAGGGCCAGGCCCTCAGATGAGGTGTCCTGGGCCTGAGATAAAAGCCTGAGAGGATGGAAGACCGCTCTGTGCAACATTTTTAGATGGTTGATGAAGCTGAGAGGAATCCTCACCTGGGACAGCGATGAGAAGAATGTTCCTACAAAGGGAAGGAACCAGGAGACTTACCGCGAGCATCTGGAAGGATTTCCTCAGAGATAAAGGGGACTCTAAGGGGAAGCGAGGCCCTAAAGTCTTTGACCAGGTACTCTCTTCTCTGATGGGAATGTCTACTTTCCAGGGTCTTACAGTCCCCCGTTGACTGCTTTCCTGTGGACAACTCCTCCTGAGTCCAGATTGCCTCAACACTCTTACAAGGTGGCCGTCAGTATCTGGCCAGTGGATTCACCCAGTTTCATGAATGGCCAGATAACTACCTGAACGAGAGGTTCTACCTCCAGAGACTGTTCTTGGACTTTGAGATAGGCTTCCATTGTCTTATATGAGGACTCAGTCTGGGCCAGTTTTCAATTATTCCTTTCTGAAGGAAGTCACTGCTAGTGTTGTCAGGGTATGTAATTTTGGTTGAACATTCATGTAACTGCATCTGTGATGAGCTGACCTTGTCACTAGAATTGGCAGGGTTGTAGGCCCCATTGTCATAGAGACATCATGAGTCCCAAAGGTAGAATTTTGGTGAAGTTGATATTGAAAATAGTTGAAAATAGTTGTTCTAGTGAAAGAGTAGCTGACAGGAAGAGGAATGTGATTCTTTACCCAAATTCCGGAGCTTTTAATTAGTTGGTCCCAGCAGGGACAGACTCCACAACATTGAATCAAACAATACATACTATTGGAGAGAATATATTGGGGGAACATTTACTAAGTAGCATTTTTGGCTGACTTTCTATTTAGTTTCCGAATGTCATGAGCCTTCCCTGGGAAACACACAAATTTGCCAGAAAAAGAGTGAACTTAAGATAATAGTAGAACTAGAGGCTTATCACCAATTATTCAATATATGTCAGATATCCTGCTAGGTGCTTCAATACATTTGTTACATTATACTGGTCCTACAATCAAACATGTGTCAAACCCATTTTATAGATGAAGAACCTGAGGCCTGCTGGGCTTGGGAGCTTCTCAGGATCCCTGTGTGGCAAATGACAAGGCCAGGACTGGACTCTCAGTGTGAGGTCATCTAGAGGCCACCCTGTTCCCACTCCTCCCAGCCTGAACCTGGCTCTATTTCTGAGTTCAATTCTGTACTCAGAGAAATAAAAATACCTCTCAGGGTGCAGAAAGTCCCCATGTCCAAGGCACTCACCTGGCCTGAATTAAGAATGTAAAATGAGCGGGCGATGGGTGCACACTACTCCCAGGGAAATGCCCAGAGTCACCTGCCCTCGCCCACGGCATGTAGAAGGCCCTGGCTGTCACTTTGCTCACCATGGAAACCCTCCAATAGCAACAGACCTTTTTGACATAAAAGTTATCCTTGGACTGTGAGGCTTAGACCCTGGGTTCTGTGCCTGAGAAGCAAATTAACACATTCTCAAGCTTTCCCAAACGGGAGATAAGGAGTTTGACATGCAGCTTAATCTACTCCTTGTCTTGGCAGATAAATTAGGACAGTCTTTGAGGCCATCTTGACATTTTTGTAGGATATTAATGGAATGAGTTACTAGAAAATGTCCACATAATACATGTGCAGGTACATGAGCTTATTAAGGTGGTCAAACCCCAAAGCTCCCTGAGAAGCTGTAGGTGAGGCAGGACCATGCTCACCACAGTATTGGAAAGAAAAACATCTACTGTAGCTGTATTCCTCCAAACCCTGAAGTCCTCTGAGTAGGTGGCCAGTGCTTTTTGTTGATCTTAAAAATAAAAATTAAAAAACACCCTCTTTATCATATCTCTAGTCTGAGTTCCTCCCCATAGGGAAATCCTGGTTTGCAATCTGCCTATTCACTCTTGTCCTGATATTGAGACAAGGACAGTCATGTGTGCCGTAGGAATAATTCACAGGTTAGCAGACTGGCCAAAATCCAAAGACAGGAGAAAATACTCACCCTGCTAAGATTAGAGGTTATTTTGAAGGGAGGTACACACAAGTGTTAGTGAATGAAGTACAAAAACCCGTCCTGCTAATATTTTTAGAATAACATGCAAGTTAGACTGATTCTGTATCTGAAACCTCTGTCACATAGTAGGTGGCACTTGTAAAGACTGGAGAATTTCAAGGCCCATCTTACTTTCTCAAAAAGTCTTCCCAGAAAGGAAGAGAATTTTACTTTAACAAACCATATTTGTTGATTCTGGTTGAGCATCTACTATGTGACTACTTATTGTGGCACTACAAGTCCTCATCCACACACAGCTTGGCTTCCCCTCTTTTCTAGAACAGGGAGCTTTATGTTCCACTTGTACTTAGGAAAGGTCATAAGAATGTTCTGTGCCACTGAAATACTAGAAGACCCATTAGTTATTTATTAGAGTCATTTGTATAGGAGGGGCAGCAAGAGAAACTGGATTAATCATCACACCCTGTCCACACAGACCCAGACCTCTCTGTTTCCTCACCAAAGAGTTTGAACAATGCGTCTTCTGCCTGTGACAGGAGCAATCTGATTCTGAACTTGGAAGGCCCTGGGCAGGAGCCGCCCCCCAGATGCTGACTACAGGGTTTTCTTCATGCCACCCTCACCCTTCAGGCTCCTGATCACATCTGTCAATCCCATAACACCTGTGATGTCGTCTCCAATGTGAATATCAGGTAGTGGCCAAAATTGCCCAAATCCCAGTGGTGACTGAATTGGCCCACCCTCTCCTGGACCTGGCCTCAGCATGCTCAGTTTGGAGCATTATGCTTTCTATGTCCTTAATACCACCTGCTCAGCCTAAGACAGGACCTCAAATAGCCATCTCACTTTGTACAGGTAGGTAAGGGCCTTTTGGAGTTAGGAATAGAGGGAAGTGGAAGCACTGAGAGATAATGTGAGATAATGTCTTGCTCTATGTTGTGCTAGGGCTCAAGAGATCATAGGAAATATCCTGAATTCATGAATCCAGCTCCTTTGAAGGATTCTGTTAATAGTTCCAGATACTGCACTACAGGCAAGTAGTCAAACCCATACTTGACAGGTGCACAATTTCCAGTAGAGAAGAATCCCTGCCCCTCTGGGATATAATCACCCACACACAGCTGGGCTGTCTCCATGAGGCATGGCGTCATGCTGGGGATTCAGCACTGGTCCTGATCCCTGCAGGTTAAACATGAGGCGGCAGCAGTAGCTGGATGAGCCTTGGTGCCTGGGATCCCATGCTGGAGAACTCAGCCAGAGCGTGCATTCCTTCCACCAGGGCTCCTCCACACATAAGGCCACTGTGCAGCACTGAAGCTGTGGGTGACAGAGGCTGGCAGACCTCACCCAGTCGGCTCCTTCTGTCTCCATTCTTCAGTGCCTCTTGGTCATGGGTGCTCTTTGGGCCTTAAAACATAGTACACATTTCTGCACATTCTGTGCCTTTTCCCATAGGTTCATCAATATATCTCTTCCTCCAGTTCTGCTTGTCTCATTATTACAATATTTTTCATTTTGAATCTCTGAACAACTTTCCAACGCATTTCCACTGTCCATAATTTCGTATGTATGCAGACCTTGGTTCTTTTTTCTTATTACACATAAAGACATCAAATTTGTATTGTGTCTATCTCATCCTCCTGGGAGAATTTCTGCTCTACAAAGCTTTTCTTATCCTCACTTAACTGAGGAGATGTCATAACAACAACCTGTCTTCAGCTTGCTGCCTAATTCCAGCCAACTCATCTGCTATGGTTTGCAAAAATGTCTCCTAAAGCTTCATGGGTTCAAGGCCTGGTGCACAAGCTGTGGGGTCACTGAGAGGCGAGGAAACTTCAGAGATGGGTCATTCTGGGATGTCTGAGGTCCTTGGAGGAGCGGCCTTGAAGGGGACTGTGGGATGCTGGTCTCCTCCTCCCTCTCCCTGCTTCCCAGCTGCCATGAGGTAAAGAGCGCCATCCAGAACGTCCCCTGCCCTAATTTACTGCCTCAGCACAGGCACCACAGCTATGCCTACTGAAAATGGACTGAAACCTAGGAAACTCTTATCCGAAAATAAACCTTGCTTCTTATATGTTCATCATTTGATAAGATCATTTTTTACAGTAACAGTAAACAAGGGAGATAGCACAGGATTTTTAATATATGTTGCTGGGAAAATTAGATATCCACATGCTGGTGAATGAACCTAGACTCCTACATGCTAGAGTAAATAATATTAGCCCCAAATAGATGAAACCCCAAAATCATAACAGAAATTATGGAACCAATAGAAGCAAATACATGAGAAATACTCCAGGTTATTGGATTGGGCAAAAGTATTTTTGGAGAAGACTTCAAAAGCACAGATAGCAAAAGTAAAAAAAGTCAAATGAGGAAATGCAGCTAAAGATAGTTTTACTTCTCAAGCTTCCCACACTGAATTTCTAAGAATTCATCAATTACTATTTAAATTTTCCACCCCATGACTGGCTTCAAATAAGCTTTCTGATTCTGGACAATGGTGAGCTGTTTATTCATCATGCTCTCTTGTTTTGTGGGAATGATGTTGTGTATGGTAGAGATGAGTAGATAATCAAAGTACAATTTCATGAATCACATAGTTTATCCCCATACAAAGTGAATATTTCACGGGTACCCAATGATTAAAGAGGGGTGACATAACAAATTTCCCAGTTTTTTATGTGTGTTTTTTTCATGTTTATGTGTATTTTATTTACTAACACTATTTAAAATGGTATTTAAATAATTTAAGTTTCCAAAGTCTATAACAATTACATGAAAATATAATTTATATTTATGTCTAGACTGTGTCTATCATGAGCTCTTAGTAATCTCATTAGTTTTAAGATATTTTTGAAGTTTCCTTAAATTTTTAACATAAATATCTATCTTGTGAGAAATTAAAATTAAAAATGGGCAACTGAAATTGTACTTTCTAGAAGTACAAATGGCTAAAAATTACATGCAGAAAAATTCATTGACTCTGGATATTAGAAAAAGGAAAGTTAAAACAACCCTGAGATTTCATCTTATTCCAAGGAGAATGGCTATATTCAACAATAAGATAATCAGAAATTCTAGTGAAGCTATGGGGAAAAAAACAAACATTTCTACATTGTTGGTAGAAAGGTAAACTGGTACATCAGTATGGAAATGAGTATGGAGATACTAAGGTGAATAGGGTTGTAAGTGTAGATCCCAATTCCCGTACACCTCTTGTCCTGGTTAGAACAAGTAGAGACCACAGATGTCAAACTTTTTCTATCTGTTTCTTCTTCACTTTTTCAATTCTCTCTCTCTACCTACCTCCCTCCCTTCCTCCTTCTCTCCCTTTCCAGATACACACAGAGAAGAGGCCATGTGTAGACACAGGAAGAAGGTGGCCATCAGCCAGGCACAGAAGCCCACTTCTCCTATCCCAGAGAGGGTGTTCAAACAGAAGGTTCACAAGTTACAAGGCAGCCTGTGCAATTTAATGATATCCTATCTCAGAATTTTTTTAAAAAGTGTTGTGGATATAGCTCAGTGTTACAGTGGTATCCTAGCATGCAGGAGACCCTGGGGATAATCCTTAGTACTGTAGGAGGAAAAATAAGAAAGTGACCATCAGTTAACCAGGAATAAAGGCCTCACCCGGAACTAATGTTTTTTTCTGGCATTTTCATCTGGTTGAGGTATCTCCAGCATTGTGAGTAGATATATTTGTTTTTCATGCCACTCAGTCCATTGTCATTAGTTGTGGGAGAATTAAGAGATAAATTTACAACACTTTCAATAACAGGCAGAACAACTAGACAGAAGAGCACTATGAGAACATAAGACTAGAACAGTAATATAACATAACTAATTCCAACACACATCTGAAAGAACTGCACACAACAATATCAGGATCAGTGTATGTCTGCTGAGCACACAGAACTTCCTACAGGACAGACCACATGGCGCACCACTACACACCCTCAATAAACTTAAGAGGCCCCAGAGGGCTGGAACTCATATGCAGTATGTTCCCTAAACATAGAACCATGACATTAGAAGTCAATAACAAGGAAACTGGGGAAGTTTGCCAAACAAAGGGAATGGAATTGATACATTCCTATGCATCCATGTGATTTCTAGGTCTGCCATAAATCACACTAACTGGCTGAGTTACTGAAACCTCGGACATTTATTTTCTCACAGTTCTGGAGGCTGGGAGACAGGTAAAGAGTTGTGCACAGGGATGCATTCTCCTGAACCCTTCTCTTTGGCTTGCAAGTGTCCATAGGCATGCTGTATATTTGCATAATCATTTTGTGTGCATATAAGGGCCTGATATCTCCCATGTATGTGTCCCAATATCCTCTGTTCAAAAGGATTGTAGAGGTCCAGCATCTTTCTACCCACTGAAAAATATGCTGACCATTAAAACAAGTTTTGTGACACAGAAAGACTTTGTTGGCAAGGTGGTCAAGCATGGTGATGGAAACCATGTCTGATATCTGCCATCCCAGGGACACTGATGGGATAGAGAGAGAGAGGATGCCTTAAGGCCTGGGAAAAGGTAACTGAGCACAGAGATTCCATAGAAGCTTGTGTGGACCTGAGCTGCACTGGTGGGCACTTGTCCCATCCAAAGGTGCACCTAGAAAAGCGTGGCACAGGTGTGCAAGCAACAGCCAGTGTCCTGACCAAAACCCAGCAAGAAATCCATGTGGATCAGAGCTAGGTGGGTACAGGCAGGTCCCACCCAGGGCCCCATCCAGACACAAGCAGCTTTGGCCCAAAGGCCCCAGACAAAGGCCCACCTGGAAAGGAGCAATGCAGGTGGGCAAGCAACAGCCAGAGCTGCACCCAGATACCACTGGTAAGTGTGCAGAGGCCCCATCAAGAAGCCCATTCAGACAGGAGCAACTCAGGTGCATGGCCCACAGCCAAAGGCCCTATCAAACAATAGCTACCAGGAGGGCAGACCCCATCCAGAGGCACACCCAGATATAATCACAAGTGTGCACAAGTCCCAGCCAGAACTCCTCTGAGACAAGAGGTCAACTCATGGATCCATAAGACCACCACTCTAAACTCAGAAATTGGTGCACTAGTGAGCAGCAGAGAAAAGGCCACTCTGTGGCTTGCTGAGAATGGAAGAACACTGGGCTAGCAAAAAGTCGCCTCAACAAAGGTGGAGCAGGCTGCATCTGTTGAAATGAGAAGAAACATAAATAGGTCTCAAAATTAGGCTTCCACATCACCTAAGGCAACGCCAAAAGGCAATGAAATGGAACAATCTAATACTCAACCAACTGGACTCCCTGAAATGGCAATGAAAGATGAACTGGAAAAAAACAAATCAGACATAATGTCTCAGATAACAGCAGAGATTGTGTCCATAGTGCAAGAAATGATTAACTCTAAAGCAGGCACAGATGAAAAAATAGAGTAGCTGAGGAACATGATGGAACCCCAGCATAGGAAAAAAATGGAATCCATTAAACAGATGCAAACAGATTTCCAGAAGATTAAAAAATCCACTGATAGTTTACACAGCAGAATGAGCCAATGTAAGGACAGACTGTCAGATATACAAGACAGGATTGCAATTAGTGATCAGGAAAAGAAAAATTTCTCAAAGATAGTAAAGGACCACAAGAAATCAATCCAGTAGCTGCTAGACAAAGCAATGAATAACATAAGACTGATTGGAGTCAATAGAGAAATAGGAGAGAGTGCCAATGACATAAAAAAACTGTTCACAGAAGTAATGGCAGAAAACTTCCCAAGCAGGGAAAAGAAATTGACATACAGATAAGTGAGACATATAGGACTCCAACTAGCATAGCCGTGATCAAAAACATTCTACACCTAGGCATATAATAGTTAAGATTCCAGAAGTGCAACAGAAAAATAAAATTCTACAAGAAGTTAGAGAAAAGAAACAAATCACATGCAAAGGAAAGCCCATCAGAATCACAGCAGACTTCTCAACATAATCCATCAAGTCAAGAAGAGCCTGGAGTGAAGTATTTCAAGCCCTAAAAGAAAACAATCTCCAACCCAGATTGATGTACCCTGCAAAATTATATTTCAAAATTGATAGAAAAATAAGATACTTTCATGACAAAGAGCACCTGAGGAACTTTAGAAATACCAATCCAACACTCCAAAAAATTTTAAACAATATCCTAGTAAAAGACAATGAAGATCACAACCCCAGGAAACCCAGCAGAATAAATCTATTGGCACAACAAGAAATCAAATGCAAAGGAGGAGAATCCAACAAAAAGTAAAAGTCATGACAAGAATAAATCAATACCTATCAGTTATAAACATCAATGAAAATGGTCTCAATTCACCAATGAAAAGAAATAGACTGGTAGAATGTGTCAAGAAACAAGATAAAACTTCCAGATCAGCACACCATGGCTCGCAGGCAGGAGGAGGCTTCTGGGTAGACATGCTGCACTCCCAGGCAGGAAGAGGCTTCCAGGTAGGCGTGCCAGGGCTCCCAGCCCAAAGGAGACTTCCAGATCTGTGCGTCATGGCTCCCAGGTAGGAGGAGGCTTCTGGGTAGGCATGCCACAAGTCCCAGTGCAGAGGAGACCTCCAGATCAGCACACCACAGCTCCCAGGCAGGAGGAGGCTTCCAGGTAGGTGTGCTGTGGCTACCAGCACAGAGGAGGTGAGCTGCACAGGCGCCAGGAACACATACCCACCCTAACCCCCCGCCCCGCCGTCAAAATGAGAAGACACATAAACAAGCCATAGAACCAGACTGCCAGATCACCTACAGCAACCCTAAAGGGAAACAAGATGGAACACTCTGATACTCAACCACCTGGACTCCCTGAACTCACAGAGAAAGAGGATCTGGAAGAAATGAAATCAGAAATAATTTCTCACATAACAGCAAAGATTGTGCCCATAGTGCAAGATATGATTAATAAATCTAGAGAGGATACAGATTAAAAAAAATAGAGGAGCTAAGGAACATGATGGAATGCCAACATAGAAAACAAATGGAATCCATAAAACAGATGTCCAGGAGATTAAAAACTCCATTGAAAGTCTATGCAGCAGAATGAGCCAAAGTGAAGACAGAATTTCAGATATAGAAGATAAGATTGGAATTCGTGACCAGGAAAAGAAAAAATTCTTTAAAATTTTAAGGGACCATGAGAAATCAATCCAGCAGCTGCTAGATGATGCAAAGAAAAATAACTTAAGACTGATTGGCATCAATGAAGAAACAGGAGAGAGTGCAGATGACATAAAAAAAAAATTGTTTACAGAAGTGATGGCAGAAAACTTCCCAAGCAGGAGAAAAGAATTCAACATACAGATAAGCGAGGCATATAGGACTCCAACTAGCCTTGATCAAAAAAATCTACACATAGGCTGGAAGAGAGGTTAGGTAGTACTCTTGAAGACATCGGTGTAGGAAAAGATTTCATGAGTAAAACCTGAGTTGCACGTGAACTAGCACAATCAACAAGTGGGATCTCTTCTTATTAAAAAGCTTCTTCACAGCAAGAGAAACTATCAACAGTGTGAAGAGACAACCCACAACCTAAGAAAAGATTTTCACCTGCTGTACCTCAGACAAAAAGGTCTGCTATCTAGAATATATATATAACTTTAAAAAATCAGACTTCCCAAATATAAAGACCCAATCCTGAAATGGACATCTGAAATGAACAGACATTTCTCAGACAAAAGCTAGAAATACCAAATAAACACTAAAAAATGTTCACCATCACTGGTCATTCAAGAGATGCAAGGGAAGACAAGGCTGAGATTCCACCTCATCCCAGAAACAATGGCTGCTATCATGAAATCAACCAATAACAAATGCTGGTGAGGCTGTGGGGGAAAAGGAACCCTTCTCCACTGTTGGTGGGAGTGTAGACTGGTGCAACCACTGTGGAAATCAGTATGGAGATACCTCAAAAAACTAGGATTAGAGGTCCCATTTGACCCAGCTATTCCCCTGCTGGGTATCTTCCCCAAAGAATTAAAAGAATCATACCACAGTGATATATGTGCACCCATGTTCACAGCAGCACAGTTTGTAATAGCAAAAACTTGGAAGCAACCCAATTGCCTATCAACTGGAGACTGGATAAAGAAAAATTTTTTTTTATAAAATGGAGTACTACTCAGCCATAAAGAATGAGAAACTAGAGGCATTTATCGCTAAATGAATGCACATTGAGGTGATTCTCTTAAGTGAAATAAATAGGACAGATGTGGGTAAATACTAAATAGTTTCTCTGGTATGAGAAACTTAAAGTGTGAATAAGGATTAAAATGAATAATAGATCATGTGAAATAGGAAGAAAAGGTCCAAAGAGAGAGGGTAAGCGGGAGGCGTTGGGGAAAGGAAAGAAGGGAATGGAATTAATATGAGAAAATGAAAAAATGGAAACAAAGTCTCTGTAAACAGGGAGGGGTGAAGGGGGTGAAGGGAGGGCAGGGGAATTGGTAAAAATAACCAAGATATAGTATGTAAAGGTACAAATTTCAAATGATTAATGTCATTATATCATATAGCTAAAATGTAAGAATAAAATTAATTTTTTAAAAAAAGTCACTGGGCACAAAAGAATCAGTGGTCTGCATATGTACAATCAATCTGCATAGCTCTTCAGGGGTTGTGTTTTGAAAATAAACATTCACGTGAGCTGACTGTGGGAATTTTGGATCTTTGACATGCAAATGTCATTTATTGGACACCTGCCCATATTCCAGTGAAGCAAGCATCTATGGTGTCCACAAGAGCAGCCTCCCAGTCCAGGACAAAATAATGTAAGCAAATTGTACTATGATGACCCACCTGGCAAGGGCAATATCTATGGGAATGGTAAGGGTGAATTGATAAGTTTGCTTAGATGCAGAAACACCAAAATTAGGTATCTTTCAGGTCAATGCAAAGAAGTAACTAAAATCAAGTGAAGGTAGAGGCTTTCTTTAGGTCTTTCCCTTGGCTTAAAGGACACTAGTCAGACACAATTTAAGCTCAGCCTAACAACTTTGTTTCACCTCCATTGCCTCTTTAACAAACCTATGGCCAAACACAGACACATTCTGAGGTACTACAAGGGGATAAACATTAAAGTTTGGCGCAAGAGAACAAAATGCAATCCATGACCTCAAATAATTACCTTCCATAAAACACACAGAGAGAGGAAATGAACAAACCCACCCATAAATAAGCAGTTGTAAGGGAAGAATAACAAATTTTAGTGCAGAATTAATGGAATAGAAGGTTAAAAATAAGTGGCAAAATTGATGCAAGGAAATCTTGAATTTTGAAAAATTTAATGATATGGACATATCTTTAGCTAGACTCAGCAAGATAATAGAAACTCAAAATTACCAAAATCTTTCTGCAAAGCTATACAGTGAATGATTATGAGACACTGTAGAGAAGGCACTATAAGAGAGATGATAAAAGATCCCTGACTGACAGTAGTTAATGGAGGAGGAAGGGAAGAAATGTTGACTAGGTGAAGGCAGGGAAATTTGGGGAAGGAAATCTATTCTGAAGAATACTGTAATTGTGATTCCTTCACAATTAAATATTTGTAAAAATCCTGCTGAAATTCACAGTGAGGTTAGTGTAAGTTATTTCAACCCCTGAAAATGAATGTGTCAATAAGAATAATATTAAAATCACCATACATAGGGCTGCCATGCAGTTCCAAGTTATGGCAAAGATAAGACAAGATGTTTCTCTAGCACTGCCACCAAACATTAACTTGGGAGACTAGGGCAAGGCACATTGCAAGATGTTTCTTGGGAATTGAGTGGGTCCTTCAGAAGGACTGTCCCTCACAAAATGTGTTCAGGGAGAGACTGGGTGCAGGGAGGTGAGTGTGGAGCATGACTTAGATGTCCCCCCATGCCCAACATCCACAGCTCAATTTGTGGTTCCCTGTCCTATGTGACAAGGGGTAGGTATTGCCCCGCCCAGGGCTAGAACAAGTTAGACCACGTCTGCAGGGCTCCAGGATATGATATGAACTATGCAAGATAAGAGAGTTTTAGGGGATAAAGTAAAACCGTATGAATAAATGCACGTGTGAATCACAAGACATATTCATATTCAGGTATACTAAAATAATCAGGTAGACAATGCCTTGGACACACAGTAAGAAGACACTTCTGACTACCTCATTCCTTGGTGGTAGGCGTTTGACATGTAGGTGATATTGGTAAAAGGTGAAAGATTTATGCAATCTGAAGAGAAACCAGGGTGTAAGTGTAGGTGATACTGGATACACACTTAACTCAATTGTTCAGAGCTAAGAGTTTGCCTTGAGTCTCAGTAGAGAGTTGGACTTTGGCTTTTGAAAAACTCTGGAATTGTTCAGACTTTGGAGAAGGGATTATTTTCTTTTTAGTCCTATGGTGGAAAAGTTGTATTATTTGGGGATGAATTATGAACTTGATATTATTGTCTTTATTTGGAGAATAAATATGCTTTAAGAAGACATGTTTGCCCGCCTGCCTCACAAGTGCAAAGTCCCAAGTTTGATCCCTGGTACAAAAAAAAAAATCAAGACATTTTTGGGTGTGAAATTCACAGGAGGTGAATTTTGATCGTTAATCTTGACAGCTCAAGAAGCAAGTTAACCTAGCAGTTTAAGAAAGCATGCTCCTGGATGTGTGGGTGTCATGAAAGCCTGATCTTCAGTAATATATATTGTCTCTGACCCCTTCCACTCAGGTATTGTTCCTCAGTTCTGCTTCCCAGCTACTATGAACTAAGTAGCTTTGCACCTCTAAGACCTTCCCCATCCTGTTTCTGTCTTGGAGTCAACCTATTATAAACTGAAATCATGAGCCAGTTAACCCTTTGCTCCTTGCAGTTGTGGTTGTTGTAGCAGCAACATGACAAGCAAGTGTGGGTTACTGTCTTGTGCTTCTGGAATTAACTCCAGAAAACAACAGAAAAGAGAGAAAGAGAAGACCCAGCATGTACATATAAGCAACTCTACGTAAACAACAAGACATGAGGAAACCCTGAGGGAGACTGAAGACTGTGAAACTGGTCCCTGCATGTGGATAGGGGCAGGGAAGCTGAGGCTTGCATAGGTAGCACATGATAGCATCTGTCAGAAGAAAATTTTGAAACTCCAGCCTTTATCACTACATGGGTTGAGACACCACCTCATACCAGAGATGCCAGTGACCTATGAGTAACAGCAGGACAGCGGGAGAAGGAGACAGCCTGGCTGCAGAGACTGAGTAATAACCACCTGAACCCACCCTAGTGGGCGAGGACTGGCTTTCACAACCATCACTATTTTAATGGACTGTAAGCCATGGCCCAGAAATAGAATGGCAAGCAAAAATTGAATCATGTACAGTAACAGTAGCTATGCTATAATCAATTAAGCATCTGTAGTGTAACTATGTTCATATGCAAAAGTATTTGTAAAAATATGCACATAAAACACTTATCCATTCGACATATATAATATATAAACTAGTACACATTCACATATACTGTACATTATTGTAGTCTCCATGGACACTTTGTACACTTTCTCTTTCTTTTGCTATAAAGTCCACACAGACATTTGATAGACAGGTTAAGTAGCTTCCTGAGTCTAAGTGAGTACTGAAAGGTGAACATAATGATCTGGATTATGAAAAGTGGGATCGCTTCACAGAAGCAGGCCTCGCCCTAATCTGCTGCTGCTCACCCTCTTCCCACTCAACATCAATCCTTTAGAAGGAAAGTGTGGGGAGATTTGCTTCTGGCTGATGACAGACCTCAAAGAAGGGCATGGTCATCCTTGAAGTCGTCACCAAAACCCTGGGCTCCTCAGCCTGGCCCCAGAGGTCACCCCTGGAAAGCCCTGGCATCAGTGATAGCCTGAATAGTTCCCTCCTGTTCCATGGCTGACACTGAAGGGGACCCCCAAGAATCCCGTTCTGCTCCTCAGTTATGGCCTGGTGCGTTGCTGGTTGTGACTTCCACTGATTTCTCCTTGTGGAGTTAGAGCAGGGTGAGTCTCTTAGTTCCTGGTATTAAGTGAGGGGAGCAGAGAGGGCTGGGCTCAGTTAGGGCACATATCAAGGGTCTATGGGGAGTAAGGAAGCCCCACACCAGGAAAAGGGTCCTCAAACAATCCAGATTTACCCTTGTTGTCAGTCCCATTCTCCAGGGAAGAATTCTCACATCACCACCCCTTTGTCCTCAGGGAAACATAAGTGCAGTCTGAGAGTTTTTATGAGGCCCAGGTTTCAGTCAGGAAAGAACCTGGTATCAGATAGGCCAAGGTAAGGATTGAGGGAGGACTGAGGAAGCCTGAGCCAGAGAGAAGGTCCCAGGACATTCTAGAAAAGTCTTTGCTGCCTGCCCTGCACCTCAAAGAGCAGAACTCTCCGGAGATCAACCTGTTTCAAATGAGAGCAACATATAGGACCAGGCTCAGGTAGGTCAGGTAGAGGGGTTGTTGGGGACCAAGGAAGCCCCTCCCCAGGTAGGGGACCCACAGGTGATCCAGATCCGCCCCTGTATCAGAGCTGCAGCACACTGGGGTAGGTTAGTGAGGACCAGGCCCTGCCCTTGTCAGCCACAGGGATCCTGGGAGTCACAGCCTGGTCCTCAGGTCTGTGCTCCTGTGGGGACTGAGACAGGACCTGGGCTCAGTTAGGGCCCGGTGAGGGGCTGCCCTGGGGGGACTGAGGAAGCCCCACCCTGATGGCATCCAGAACAATCCAGGTCTGCCTCTGCTGCCCTTCTGTGCCCCAGGACATTATTCTCAGGTGAGTGCTGCCTGTTGCCCTGGGGACCGACCTGGACAGTTAGAGCCTTGTTCTGGGGTTCTTGCCTCAGGTGGCAGAAAAGGCTGGCTGGGCTCAGTTAGTCCACTTCAGGCTCTGGGGGGGGGGAGGCCCCGCACCAGGGAGAGGGCCCCTAAGTAATAATCCGGCTCTGCCTCTTGTCACAGCCCTGCACCACCCAGGGCAGAGGACGCCGCACCCCAGGTCTACCCCAGGGGACCCCGAGTGTGAGAGTCTGGCTGTGAGGTCCACGCTGCAAGGGTGGGGAGCAGAGAGGGCCTTGGCTCCTTTAGGGGTGATGGGGAGCCGCTGTGGGAATGACGAAGCTGCTCCCCAGACTGAGGGCTCCCAAGCAACTCAGACCTGGCTCTGGGGCTGGCCCTATGCATTGTGGCACAGAACTCTCAGGTGAGCACCCACATTCTCCCCACGGGCTCTGGGAATCTGACCCTTATTGTGAGCATGGTTCCTCAGGTCCTTGGAGCTGAGAGGGCCCTGGCTCTGTTAGGCCAAGGAATGATGCTGAGGGCAGAGTGAGGAAGCCCCTCCCCAGGCAGAGGGTCCTAGGGTCATCCCACCTTTCTGCTGTTCTCAGCTCTGCACCCCAGAGCTGCCTTGTTGGTGTCTCCACACCCTTGCACAACCCTTTTCTGCTTAGAGGTCCCTGGGTGTCAGAGACTTAGGCTGAGGGGAGAGACTGAGTTTGGAATGAATCTGATGTCTAGGAACTAAAGTCAGGATAGAGAAGGAAGAAGATGGGAACCCAGCCCACACCTCTAGAGGAGTCTCTTGGAGGACATCTCTGTTGGACGACAACCCCAGGCATGGTTGCTGGATGTGTGGTTCCCTAATTTCCATGAGTGCTGTCTGAAAAAGGTGAGAGCCTTGGTCCCAGAGGAGGGTGTCTTAGTGCAGAATTCTCTGCAGAGCGCCCCCTTTCTCCTCAATGGGAACTGAGTCATAAGCCTTTTCTAAGGACTGTGCTTCAGGTGGGAGGAGCAAAAGGCCTGGAGTCAGGTAGGTCAAGGGAGCCCAGTATCAGGGGAAAAATATCTCCAGGCAGCACCCCTTTCTCCTCAGGGCACCAGGAGAGGAGGCTCGAGCCCAGATCTAAGGACTGTGCTTCAGGTGGGAGGAGCATAAGGGACCTGGGTTAAGTTAGGTCCAGATGAGGCCCTAAGGGCACAGTGAGGAAGCCCCAAGGCAGGGAGAGGCTCCCCAAACAACCCAGATCTGCCTCTCTTACAGCCCAGCACCCCAAGGGGAGGATTTTCAGGGTATCACCTCCTTTTCGATCAAGGCACCAGGAGAGGAGAGACAAAGCCTTGTTTTGAAACCTGTGCTTCAGGTCCAGACAGTAGAAAGGTTTGGGCTTATTCAGGTCCAGGTAGGACACTGCTGAAGCCTCAGCTCACAGAGTTTGCCCAGAAATCCAGATCCACCTCTGCTGTGCACACACAGAGTAGATATGACCTGCTCCACACAAGGGCAAATAGGATAGGAGGAGCCCCGTGCCCATGTCTCTCATGGGGCCCTGGGTGTCAGAGCCTTGTTGTGATCTCTGCTCTTCATGTAGGCTGAGAAGACAGGACCGCAGATTGCCTAGATTAAGTTCAGGGCCTGAGGGTGAGAGAGGAAGACCCATCCCAGGTTGAGAGTCTGAAAATAACCCATACCTGCTTCTGTCTAGCCCTGCACTGTGCAGTGGAGAATTCTCAGGTGAGCACCCTCTTTTGCCTCAGGGCACCCCTGGAATTCCCAGCCTGGTTCAGAGGTCTTTTCTTAAACTAAGACCAGGAGAAAGGACCTGGGTTCATCTAGGTCAATTTGAGCGGCTGTGAGGTAACTGTGGAAGCCCTAAGCCACATAGGGGGTCCCCAAATAATCCGTACCTGCTTGGGTTGTCAGCCATGTCCCTGGGACACACTTGCCAGGGCAATCCACTTCCGCTCCACACACCCACAATGACCTTTCGACCTTAGAAATCTGAGTGTCAGACACTTTGTCCAAAGGGGAGAAAACATGTCCTAGGGTGGACACGGAACATGAGGTTCTGGCTTTGAGAGAAACCAGAGTAAGGCCTGAGGGAGCATAGAGGGGCCTTGAGACAATCAAGTTTCATACCTCCTGTTATCCTCATGAACTCTCCTGCAAGGTACTCTGTGTGACATCCACTGACTTCAGCCTTTTTGGTCAGAGGGAAGTGACAGCCTTGTTCTGAGGTCTACCTCACCCCTTTAGGGGAGGGGAGCAAAGAAAACCTGTTCCTTGTCCAGGTGAGGAGGTCCTGAAGGGGGAATGAATTAGCCCCACCCCAGAAAGAGTGTCTCTGATCTCTCCAGATCCATCTCTGTTTTTAGACCTGGACCACACAGGGCAGGCACTTCAGAATGTGTCCCCTCACCATTTTTGGCCTCAAGGGATCTGAAAGTCAGAGCCTTGGTGTGAAATGGGATGTTCAGTTCAGGTAAACAGATGGATGGGTTCAGGCTCTGTAAGGAACCAAGTTCCAGACCTATAGGAAAGAAAGATGACAGCTGTTACCATACAATAAAGAGCCCCACGGTGGTTCTCTCTGCCCCAGGTATCAGCTGGCAATGCCTGGGCATGGAGCCTGGATGTGTGCTCTCCCAATTTCTATGGGTGAGGCTCTGAGTGTGGTAACAGTCTTAGTCACAAAAGATTGGGCCTTACACTCCAGACCTGGAAGGACCCCCACAGAAGTCTTCCCGTGCTCCAAGTCCAGGGAAACACCATACAGTTGGTTCCTGACATCGCCAACAGAGTTTGAGGGACTTTAGCATCTTTCAAGAAGGAGCAAAAACTCCAAGAAAAGGGGTCACTAGCCCTGGCCCAGTCAGGATGAGAAATGAGGCAGGACTGCGGGCCCCAGGACACAGGACAGATGGGACCCAGCCTGCTTAATCTTTCAATCTGAGTGCTGTCCTGCATTCCCACCTAGAGTTTGAGGGAGGAGACTCAGGCTCTCAGAGGGGTGGGCTGCTTCCAGGATCAAAGGGAGGACTTACAGGGACATTGAGGGGACATTGCATCCTATATCAGAGGGTGACCTCCTCTCAGACGTCAGCCCCTGGGAGACACAGTGCACCTTTGGCCCTGGCTCTTGGTGTCAGGCCGGAGGGGGCCTTGGTGTGAGCTGTGTGGCCTCAGGTCAGCAGATCCAACACATGGGAAGCCTGGCCCTGCTGGCAGGCTGGGGTGGCCTCAGGCGGGACTGTGTACAAGAGTCACCCTGCCCGGACTTCCACCTCTGCTGTCCTAGGGAGATGGTGGAATTGATTTGCCAGATGCATCCGCAGGGCAGCAGTGGGGAAATGTGAACACCTGAGCCTGCACCAGACAAGGGAGGGCCTCCAGATCCTACTCCTCTGTCAGTCTCGGAAAACCCATACACAGACTTCCAGTTGTGCTATGCATTTTGTCCCTGGTCTCAGGGAGGTGGGCCTTGCTGTGAGGATCTTCAGCAGATCACTGGAGGAGACTCATCCTGTCAGCAAAGGCAGCAACCAGGAACCAATGTGAGGAACTTGGGTGAGTACTGAAGACTTTTTCTTCCTATTAGTACATGTTTGTAATGCATAAGGACTACATTCATAGTGGGGAGTTGGTACATGGACATGATATACCTTCATTCTTTTTTTTATCTTGTTACCATCACCTCCCTTCCCCTCCTTGCATCTCTTGGACCCCTTTATTCATATATATTAAAACCTTGGATTATGTGTAACTTGTTCTGCGAGTGTACTGCAAGATGATCAAACATTTGTAATAAATTTTAACTTGATAAATGAGCAATGTCATTTTATAGAAGTAGTATGTGAAAGTCATCCTAGCCAATAACCCTCCTCTCTAGTCTCCTTCATACCAGCCAGGAATATTTTCAAAGGTAAGTACAGGTTTATTTGTTTTTTTAAAAATTTTTCTTTATATTTTGCATTTTCTTTACTATTAAGTAGTGTATTACAGTATTGTAATCATTTTATATGAATATTTTTGGGTTGTGGAATGAATCATCTGTGTTTCCATTATTTCTTATGGGGAAATTCTCTTTGATATACAAGTAATTTGGATAACAAGCGTATTTCCAGAACACAGTACACTTACAAACCAAGGTTTTACTGTGTGTGTATTTAGAGTACATAAAGATCACATTTTTCATAGGAACTTGGTGTATGTGCACACTTCCCAATTTCCTCCTTTTTACCTGATGTTCATCCCCTCTATTCTCTTTTCCCTCTTTCTCCATCTCCGATCCCTTCCAATATGCTGAAGCTCTGTCTGTTTACTTTTAGCTATCAAGACAGTTTAGAAATTGTTATATTTTAGGGCTTGAAATATTTCACCCCAAGCCCTCTGGGCTTTAGGATTTGTGTTGAAAATTCTGCTGTTATTTTAATGGGTTTATTTTTACAAGTGATTTGTTGCTTTTATCTGACAGCTTTTAAGATTTTGTCCCTGTGCAGGAATGATGATATTTTTACAATGATGTGGCATAGAGAGGTTCTTTTGTGGTCATGGGTGTATGGAATTCTATATCTGTATGTTTACTTCTTTCCCTAAATTTGGGAAGTTTTCTACTCTTATTTCTATAAGCAGGGTTTTTAGGTCATCTGTGCTATCTTTATATTTCTCACTTAATCCAGTTACTCTTAGATTAGTCTTCTTTGCATCGTCTAGCACCTGTTGGATCCATTTCTAAATCTCTCTTGTTGCTTTTAAGGTGTCTTTCAGCTGTTGGTCCTTGAAATCCTTCCTGTCTTCTAACTCTGTCCACACACGTTGCTCATATCTGCTGCCCATACTTTCAATAGAATTTTTAATCCCCTAGGTTTCTAATTGAAACCTTTTCAAGGACTCTAATGCTTTACTAAACTTTCATTCATGTTTTGTATCATTTTTTAGCTCAGCTGGCTTTTTATTATTGTCTTCTAAAAGTTCCTTGATTGATTTGGTGATTACTTCCATTATCTGGTTAGTTATATCTTTTGTAATCCCAGCAAAAAACATCTTTGATCTGTTTTCTAAACTCCTCTATTATTCTTCCAAGTAATTGGGCTATGTGGCTTATGTTATTTCCTCCTCAGTGCCCTGTGGATTGGGTTTGGGGCAATTGGGAGTTTTGGGAGCCATTTTGTTGCCTTGTCTTCTCATGTTTCTACTGTTTATTTTGTTTTGTGTTGAAATTTGTGGTGCTTATACTGCAAAGTCTTTGTTGCTAGTACACAGACTTGTTTAGTTAGTCTGCTTTTCGTGGATGTACTTTGGCATAGCTACCGGCAGTCTTTTGCCTCTGTCCTAAGATCTAACCATCTCTGTTACTTTGGGAGGGGAGGATGCAGTGTAATTGGAACAGCACCAAATTCTTTGAGAATGTGTGCAAGTATTGCTAATGTCATAAAGATAATATGGATATTGTCACACAGAGAAAACTTATTAATGGCAACAATTTTATGTGACCCTGGCAATGTCAAGCAAATCAGCTACAGTTGTATCATCCTAGAAAAACTGGAACTGCACATTAACATACAATAAGAAGCAATTAGGTATGACCTTTAACCATCAAGTAGAAATCCACAATTAAAGTATAAACATTAAGACAATCATTAACATTAAGATATTGGCATACAGTTAATATGTACTAAATATAACAGCTATAGCACAGATAATGGTAGAAAAAATTAACACTAATTTTGTACAGTCAACTATATAAAGATAAATAAAGCTTAACAGTTGTACTATTAAAGATATAGGGGGCAGCGAAAGAGAGCACACAAAAAGAAAAATATGAAAGCTCAAACTATAGAATATAAGAAGGAGGAGAGACAAGTAGGACAGAGCATCCTATTAAGAACTAGAAAGATAATTATTAAATTAGATAAAGGTAACAGAAAAACTGATGAGAAGTTGAAGATAACAGAAAAAAGGAGGGAAGAAGAGAAATTACATGGAGAATAAAAACAAGAAAAAATTAAACAAAAAAGAGGGTAAAAAAGAGGTATGAAAAAGAAGTAAGAAAATAAAGGAAAAAATTGTGATTTTGAATGAATAGTTCCTTTTTGGGATCCAGAATTTTGGAGTGTAGTAATTCTTGATTTTCTCAGAGGCAGGACCCTCTACTTTTCCCAAGCTGTGGTTGTGTCCAAGTCAAGGTGAGTCCTTCCACACCCTGGTGGAGAAGGAAGGCAGCCAGCCTCCGGATCCGTGCTAGGTGAAGGCAGAAGGACAAGGGCTAGAATAACAAGTGCAGAGATTTTCAAATCTAGAGCAAGTCAGGCTGGGCCTGGCCTCTGGCCATGGAGACCAGGCCCTGTGCCCTTCCCAGCTAAAGTCAAACCTCTCAGGATGTCTCACACCAGCCCCTTCCTGTCCACACTGTTTCCTGAGAATGTCTCTCACTCAGTCACTGCGGGAGGGTAACACTGGGAACACTGAAGTGAAGCTGCCCTGTAGCTGTTCTGAGTCCCAGGTTCAAACACTCAACCTTTTCCCAGAATGGAACCCAAGCCCATGCACTCTTCAGTGATACAGTGGGACTCTGTACAGGGTCATTCACCTCGCCATTTCCTGTGTAAGGACTCTGTGGGAGCAGAACTCCACACTGTCCCTGAAGATTATAGCAACCACCGGTCCACTGAACCACCACCTTTTCTCCTTGGAATCTCCTGGAGTCATCAGGTTCCCCTTTGGTTCTGCATATTCACTCCCTTTCCCAAGAACCAAGAGCAAGGGAGAAAATCCAGACTGATTTGTTCCCTTCTCCAAGGTGTAGTCTTTCTCCTCTACCTCTCTGTAGTTTTTACTTTTCCTGTCATTTCCTTCTGGATTCCCAGGGATCTACTTCTCTTCTTTTTCTTTTTTTTTTAATGCCCCAGTTCTGATTTTCCAGAGTCTGGATTCCAAATCTTGGAGAGTCTGAATTGCTACCACTCACCACTCTCCCATTTTCCAGAATAAAAGGTATGAAGGTAATCCACACCCATGAAAATAAGGGCAGAGCCTGATTTCTCCTATTATTAGACTGAAGTCCCCTTTAAGGGTGACAGCATGTGAATTGATCACAATTCTGCTAAGTGGTTGCAAGTGGGTGCACTCAGGGAGGTGAGGACCTTGGTCCAAGAGGTGATTACAAGTCAGCAGAGGGAGCTGCATATGGCCAACAGGAGGAGGACCCCAGGAGATTGCGGACCCAAACTATGGACCCTTCCTAGTGTGTCCTCACTAGGACTAAGTGTGTCCTCAGCCCAGAAACAACAGACTCTGAGAGTCTGCCTGTCCACTGGGTCAACCCTGGGAGGTCCTAAATAGCATGCTCACTTCTGCCGTGGGCAGGAAGGTGGAGAGTTATCAGGGAGATGAGATCTTGGTCTCAAGGGATGAAGGCATTTCTTCTCTGGAGGGCTGATGATGCAGAAAGTTAGGCCCAGAGAAGAGGAAAGTGGAGAAACTACAGAAGCACATAGGGCTCCCTCATCTCAGAAGATATGGGCACAGGTCCTGCTGTCAGCCATGGACTCCCCATGTACAGGCTATGGGATGGGTGCCTGCTCACTTCTTTTGAGAATCTTGGAGATCTCAGGGAAGTGAGGAACTTGATATAAGAGGGTATCTTCAGGTTGGCACAGGGATCCCCATTTGGTCATCAGACCCAGGGAACACAGGTGGACTGGCTCTCATTCACTTCTTCTTTGAGTATCTCACAGAGATAGTGCTGTGGTTTCAAGAAGGTGGACCCAGGTCATCCCAGAGACAGTCCCAGACCCAACCATTTATCAAGATAAGGATAGAGCAGATTCCCTTTATTAGGACATATGAACTTCAATAAATTTTTCAAACTCCAACTATTGCCACCAGGTAGCTGAAGCCAAATGTGTGTTTCCCTTACTGTCTTTTGTTCCCTGTCACAGAGGGAAACACTTTTACTGAGAGTTTGCCTCAGGCCAGTAGAGGGCTGGAGTCCGGGACCTGCTCAAGGACAGTTGTGTATCCCGGGTGAGCAGAGATGGGAATCACCCAGTCAGAACAGTGAGGACCTCACAGAGTCAAGCTCACCTCTCCTGTGAGGGCTGAGGGACCAGTACTGTGCTTGTGGTCTGGATCCTGATGGGCCCTTCATTCCTCTTACAGGAGCTCCAGGAACCAAGCAGGGGAGATCTTGGTCTGGAGCAGTTTCCACAGTTTACACAGCAGAGGAGGCCCAGGCGGTGTCAGAAGTCAAGGTGAAGTCCGTGCCTTGAATGTGTATCTTGGGCTCCATCTCCCCGAGAACAGAGAGGACTCCTTGAGCCTAGGCCCTGCTTGCCCTTCTGTCTGCCCTACAGCTTATACTATGCAGTAAAACTGCAGCCTGAGGAGCATTCTCACTTCCTGTCCCAGGGTCTTGGAGACAGTGCCTCCAAGAGGACAGTAGCATGTGAAGCCCTGGAGCACAACCCAGAAAGAACACCTGGAACTGGGCTTTTTAGGAGCTAACAAAGAGTGTTGTTCTCAGCTGAGAATACTCACAGGCTGTCTCTCCTCCAGGCATTTGAGTCCACATCGCCAAGTCCTTGCTGTAACTGAAGGAACATCTGAATCTCTTCATAAGTAGAGGAGCCAATACCACAAGCTAGTGCAAGTCTGTCCTGCTCAAAGAGGGACACAGGGCCTGGTGTACTTGCAGGTTCTCCAGCCCAAGGGGGAGGAAGTAGCAACCACTGCTTCCTCTGTCACCTCTTCCTCCTATAGTCAAAACCAAGCCATACCAACAGAAGTGCCTTGGGCTGGGACACTTAGTTGCCCCCAAAATCTAGAGTGTCTTCACTCTTCCCCATTGCCATGGCCTCCAGTCAAAACAACCAATCCAATGAGGGCTCCAGCAAGCAAGATGAAGAAGGTGCAGGTACTTCGCAGAAAGTGCTCATCCCTCAGATCCTACAAAATGTGGTCCTAGATGACAAGGTATCTAAATTGGTGCCAATCTTGCTATTCAAATATCAAAAGAAGGAGCTTATTACCAAGGAAGAAATGCTGCACAGTGTCGACGAGGATTACCATGAGCACTTCCCTCTGATCTTCAGGGAAGTCTGTAAGTGCATGTGTCTGGGCTGCGGCATTGATGTGAGAGAAGTGGACCCCCCTGGCCACATATATGTCCTCATCCCTGTGTTGGGCCTTACTTATAATGGGATATTGGGTGATGAAGAGATCATCCCTAAAATCGACCTCCTGATAGTCATCTTGACTGTCATTTTCATGAAGGGCAACCGTGCCAGTGAGGAGGACATGTGGGAAGTAGTGAGAACACGGGAGAAGTTACCTCAGTGGAAGCGCTTTTTTGTTTGGGAGCCCTGGAAATTCATCACTGAGGATTTGGTACGGGAACAGTACCTGGAATATCGCCAGGTACCCAATAGTGATCCTGCTAGCCTTGAGTTCCTGTGGGGTCCAAGGACCCTCGCTGAAACCAGTAAGATGAAAATCCTACAGCATTTGGCCAAGGTGTGTAGGAGAGATCCCAGATCCTACACATGTCTATATGAAGAAGCTTTGGGGGAGGAGCAAGAGTCTGACTATGCATAAGGTGTGGGCCACTGAGAGGCAAGCTGCAGGCCAAGGACAGGGAGTGTTCACAGCCGCATCATTACCTTAGTTCCTTAGTTCCCCATATGAAATGAAGCCCATTCTTCAATCTGTCTTTGTGGAGAGCAGTTAGCTTTCTAAATAGTGAAGGACCGGAGGACCATGGGAAAATATAGTATATAGCATCTTGCTTGATGTCTGTTCAATTTGGATTCCTTGGAAGTTGACATGTGTTTTCTTTATAACTTTTTGATAGCCTGTTCCTTTTTTGCAAGATTGAAGTAGTGTTCACATCTTATTTTAGAAATGATATTGATTACACATTTTTTAGTTTTGTGATATTGATAGTTGATTGTGATTTCTGATGCAAATGTGACTTTTTCTGATTTTGATCACACAAGAATTTTGCTATTTGATTTCAAGTGTAAGAGTTTTTGCAATTTTGTAAAATCAACTAGGAAGTCTTTCATTTTATTTGTTATATGGAACAAGACACTATAGCATTGGAATAGGAATTTCCATGGAAATGTGTGAGAAGTTTACATCAAGTTAGATGGAGTACAGAAATAGACATGGGGATAAAAATGAACAGTTGGCTTTTTATTTCTTTTTCATTCATGGTCTATATTATTTTAGAAAATATATGTATAATTGAATTTCCTTGATTCCTTCAATTATATTAGAGAAACTTACTGTCAATAAAGAATGCCATCTGCTCGTGGATACATTGACCCCAAACCTTCATTGCGCGTGTGCCCTTTGGGAGGCCCTGTGTCTGTGTGGAGACATGAGGAAACCAGACTGAGCAGGACCAAACTTACTCCATAGGATGTGGAGTCTAGGAGTAACACCAGCATCAGGAAGATAAAATCTACCACACTGGATGATGGATACTAGGAGTAACACTAATGTTAGAAAGATAGAGAGATGTCCTCAAGGACCTAACTGGTATGAAAAAAAGAGCACTAAGGGAGCAAGATCTAGCAGAGAGCATCCACGAGTGAGTGTTGACCCACTGTATTTTGAGGCTTGGCTTAATCACAGTTCCTTCTGAGGGAGTTGATTTTAATGCAGCTGTAATGCGGCCCAGTCAGACCCTCAGATTAAGTGTCTTGGTCCTGAGATAAAAGGCTGAGAGGATGGAAGACCGCTCTGAGCAGAGCTTTTAGATGGTGGATGAAGCTGGGAGGAATTTTCACCTGGGACAGCTGTGAGGAGAGTGGTCCTATGCAAGGCAAGAACCAGGGGACTTATGCCCCAGCTACAAGGATTTCCTGAGAGATAAGGGTGACTCTCAGGTGAAGTGAGGTGCTAGAGTCCCTGGCCAGGTACTCTGCTGTCTGATGGGAGTGTCCACTTTCCAGGGTCTTGCAGTTCCTAGTTGACTATTTTCCTGAGGACAACTTCTCTACATAAGTCCAGTTTGCCTCAACACTCTTATAAGATGGACTTGGGGATCTGGCCAGTTGCACTGACCAGTTACACCAGTAGTCAGATGACTACCTGACCAAGTGGTTCTTCCTCCAGAGACCCTTCTCAGTGCTCATCAGTATCTCCTCCTTCTCTTATACCAGTACTGAATCTGGGCTAGTTTATAGTTATTTCTTTTTTGAAAGAAGTTTACGCTAGTGTTTCAGGGCATGTATTTTGCGTGAAGATTCATGGAACTGCATCTGTGCTGAGCTGTCTTTGTCACTAGAACTTTTATAGTTTTTATTTTTATTTTTTAAAGGGGGAAAGGTTTATTTGGCTCACAGTCTGTAGAGATTTCAGTTCATAGTTGGCTGGCTCCAAGGCAGGGTAGTATGGCAGAGGGACATCACAGAGAAGACAAGCAGCAGCAGCAATAACCAACAAGTGACAAATGACAAGTGATGACCCTCTTTCTGTCACTTATATTTTATCCAGGCTGCCCACACTTAAGGCAGGTAGCACTCACACCCTTAATCCTAGCGTGGCATCCTTGATCTCAGCATTGCACACCCTAGATGCAGGCCCCTCCAAAAATCCCCACCTAGGATTGCATGAGGCTTTGGGGGGACATCTAGATCCAAGCCATAACATGCCACCCCTGGTGCCTCAAAGACTTAAATACATCCCTTTATGCAAAAGCATTTAGTCTATCTCTAAGTGTTGCCGATGTCCTATCAGTTTCAGCATTGCTGAAAAGTCTAAGTCAAAACTCTCCTCTAAGATTTAAGGCAAACTCTTAGCTGTGAGCCCCTGTATAAATGAAAAGAAGGTTAAACACTTCCAACATATAATGGCACAAGATAAATATTAGCATTCCAAAAGGTATAAATAGGGGGATAGAAAGGAATGAGACCAAATCAAGTCCAAAATTCAGTAGGGCAAATATTAAGCCCTGTAGTTTCATGTCCAGCATCTGGGGCAATCTGGCAAGATGTGAACTCCATAAGGCATGGGTGACTCCACCCTCTATGACCCTCTTGATGGCTGTAGCTCCTGTGGATTCTCTCTTGGGCTGGCTCTGCTCCCTTCTTGCCATTTTCCTCAGATGATCAACGTTCCTGGCTTTCCCAGGTTTATGGTGTCTCTATGATACCTTCAGCTTCACACTCACAGCTTCAAGGACAAAAACCATATGATCATCTCAATAAATGCAGGAAAAGCATTGACAAAATCCAACACCCATTCATGATAAAAAAGAAACCCTACACAAAATTGGAATATATGGCCTTCATCTCAATCTGATAAAAGTCATCTATGACAATCCAGCAGCCAACATCATACTAAATGGACAAAAACTGAAAGCTTTCACTCTAAAATCAGGAACAAGACAAGGATATCCACTTTCACCACTCTTATTCATTATATTTCTGAAACATTAGCCATAGCAATTAGACAAGAGAAAGAAATAAAAGGAATAAAGGTAGGAAATGAAGAAGTCAAATTATCATTATTTGTGGATGACAGGATACGCTAAATAGAAGATCCCAAAAACTTCACCAAATGACTTCTAGATTTAATAACCAAATTCAGTAGTGTAGCTGGATACAAAGTCAACACTCAAAAATCAGTAGCCTTCCTTTAACAAATAGCAAACTCACTGAAAAAGAAACTAGGGAAACAACATGTTTCAAAATAACATCCAAAAAAATGAAATACTGAGGAATTAATCTAATGAAGGAAGTAAAAAACCTTTACATTGAAAGCTACAGTGCTCTGGAAAAGGAGATTTAAGAGGATATCAGAAGATGGAAAGATATCCCTCGTCCTTGGGTAGGAAGAACTAATATATTGAAAAGGGTCTTACTTCCAAAACTGTTACACAAATTTAATCCAATCTCAATCAAAATGCCAATAGCATATCTCACAGAATTAGACAAAACAATCCTAAACTTTATTTGGAACCAAAAGAGACCTAGAATAGTGAAAGAAATTCTGGAAAGTAAAGCCAAGGAGGCATCACAATTCCTGACTTCAACTATACTACAAAGCTACTGTGATAAAAACAGCATGATTCTGGGAAAAATAAGACCCAAGGATCAATTGAACAGAAAAGAAGATGCAGAAACAACTCCAAACACACTCAGCCACCTTACCATTGACAAAGGAGCCAAAAACCTTCCCTGGGAGAAAGATAGCCTCTTTAATAAATCATGCTGGAAAAACTGGCTTCTAACATGCCAAAGATTAAAACTAGAACCATATATTATACCATGCACTAAACTAAAATGGAAATGGATCAAGGATCTACATATTAAAACAGAAACACTAAGCCAGCTGGAAGAGAGGTTAGGTAGAACATTTGAAGACATTGGTATAGTCAAAGACTTTATGAACAAAACCTCAATCACACAGGAAATATCACAAAGAATCAACAACTTGGAACTCATCTTATTAAAAAGTTTTTGCATAACCTAAGAAACCACCAACCAAGTGAAAAGGCAACACACAGAGTGAGAAAAAATTTGCCAGCTGTTCCTCAAACAAAGGACTAATATCTACAATATATAAAGAACTCAAAAAAAATAAGATCCCCCAAATTTAAAGACCCAATCCAAACATGGTCATCTGAATTGTATAGAAACTTCTCAGATGAAGAAGGAGAAGCAGCAAATAGAGAAAAAATGTTCAACCTTACAGGTCATTCAAGAGATGTAAATTAAAACAATGCTGAAATTCTAGCCAACAAAGACAAGGTATGGGGTATCACAATCCCCAACTTGAAACTATACTACAAAGCTACTGTGATAAAAACAGCATGGTACTGGCAAAGAAACAGATCCAGGATCAGTGGAACAGATTAAAAGAAACAGAAACAACTCCCGACACACCCAGCCACCTCATCTTTGACAAAGGAGCCAAACATCCCCACAGGAGGAAAGCCTCTTTGATAAATGGTGCTGGAAAAATTGGGTTTCAACTTGCCAAAGATTAAAAATAGATCTGTATCTCTCACCATGCACTAAACTAAAATACAAAATGGATTAAAGATCTAAATATTAAAACAGAAACACTAAACCAGCTGGAAGAAAGGTTAGGTAGAACTCTTGAAGACATTGGTGTAGGAAACGATTTCATGAACAAAACCTCAGGTGCCTGTGAACTAGCACAAACAATCAACAAGTGGGATCTCTTCTTATTAAAAAGCTTCTGCACAGCAAGAGAAACCACCAGCAGTGTGAAGAGACAAGCCACAATGTGGGAAAAAATCTTCACCTCCTGATTCTCAGACAATGTATATCTAGAATATATAAAAACTTTAAAAAAACAGACCTCCCAAATTTAAAGACTCAATTCAAAAATGGGCATCTGAAATGAACAGACATTTCTCAGACAAAGAAGTAGAAATAGCAAATAAACATATGATTAAATGTTCAGCATCACTGGTCATTCAAGAGATGCAAGGGAAAACAAGGCTGATATTCCACCTCACCCCAGAAAGAATGGCTGCTATCAAGAAATCAACCAATAACAAATGCTGGCGGGGCTGTGGGGAAAGAGGAACCCTGTTCCACTGCTGGTGGGAGGTAGACTGGTGCAACCACTGTGGAAATTAGTATGGAGATACCTCAAAAAAACTAGGATTAAAGGTCCCATTTGACCCAGCTATTCCCCTGCTGGGTATCTCCCCAAAAGAATTAAAAGCATCATACCATAGAAATATATGGGCACCCATATTCATAGTGGCACAGTTTGTAATAGCTAAAATTTGGAAACAGCCCAATTGCCCATCAACTGGAGACTGGCTAAAGAAAATGTGCTTTTTTTTTTATAAAATGGAGTACTACTCTGCCATAAAGAATGAGAAACTAGAGACATTTATAGCTAAATGGATGCAAATTGAGGCCATACATTTAAGTGAAATAAATAATACACACATGTGTAAATACTGAATAGTTTCTATGGTGTGAGAAACTGAAAGTGTAAATGAGGATCAAAATGTATAATAGATAATGTGAAATAGGAAGAAAAGGTCCAAAGGGGAAGGGGAAGTGGGATGGGTAGGGGATAGGAACAGAATAAATATGAGAAAAGAGAAAATCAGAAACAAAGTCTTTGTAAATATGGAGGGGTGGAGGGGTTGAAGGGAGGGCAGGGGAATGGGGAAAAAATAAGAACCAAGATATATTATGTAAAGGTACAAATTCCTAATCATGAATGTTAGTATATTGTAGGCCTAAAATGCACCAATAACATTAATGAATTAAAAAATAAAACAATGCTGAGATTCCATCTCACTCCAGAAAGAATGGTCATTATTAAGAAATCAGCCAATAACAAATGCTGGCCAGGGCTGTGGAGAAAAAGGAGCCTTTCTCTACTGTTGGTGGGAGTGTAAACTTGTGCAACCACTGTGAAAATCAGTGTGGAGAATTTTCAAAAAACTAAAACTAGAGGTTCCATTTGACCCAGCTATTCCCCTTCTTGGTATCTTACCAAAAGAATTAAAAGCATCATAACACAATGATATTTGCACACCCATGTTTGTAGCAGCACAGTTTGTAATAGCTAAATCTTGTAAACAGCGCAAATGGCCATCAACCAAAGGGCGAATAAAGAAGATGTGGGGTTTTTTTTTTATACATTGGAATGCTAGTCTGCTATAAAAAAGGATAAACTTGAGACATTTCTAGCAAAATTGATGTACCTTGAGATCACACTCTGAATTGAAATAATTTGGACACATATGTTTAAATACCACATTGTTTCTCTGGTGTGAGAAATCAAAAGTATAAATAAGGACCAAGATGTATAAAAGATACTGGAAATGGAAAGAAAATGTTTAAATGAGAAGGAGAACAAGGGAGGGGGAGAAGGAAGGGAAAGAAGGGACAAGGAATAAAAGAGTGAATAGAAGGAAAAACATAAATAATGGAAAGAAGGGAATGGAATTAATATGAGAAAATGAAAAAAATGGAAACAAAGTCTTTGTAAATAGGGAGAAGAAGAGGAGTTGAAGAGAGGCCAGGGGAATGGGGAAAAAAATAAGAACCAAGAGAGAGTATGTAAAGGTGCAAATTCCCAATGATGAATGGCATTATATTGTACACCTAAAATGTGCCAATAAAATTAATAATATAAAAAAAGTAGAGGAAGAGGAGTTGAAAAGAGGGGAGGGGAATGAGAAAAAAGAAGAAGCAATATATATCATGTACAAGTACTGATTCCTATGATGAATGTTATTGTATACATCTAAAATGTACCAATAAAAAATAGAAAAGTATTGAAAAGTAAAAAAAAATCCAGCTAGTAATTTGATTACTTTGAACCTAAAGATAAACTTTGTCAAGAATTAATATGTTCATTCCATCTTTCAGTTCATGAACATCATATCTACATTTATTATGTAGGCCCTCTTAGAGTTTTTTTAATCAGCATTTCATACCTGTCTCCATACAGACAGATACACGCTTTCTTAGATATATAGGATACCATTTAAGATTTTAGATCAATTAAGATCATATATTTAAAATTTTGCTTCTCAATTATTTTTGTCACTTCTGGCTTCCTGTTGGGCAGAGAAAGAGCATAGAATAATCTCTGCCATTTCCACAAAGAAAGAAAACCCCTGAACAAACAGAAAATCAACATTTCTTTGCTCCTTCATAAAACCAAGGTATAAGATAAAATTCTACTGCAAATGAAAGAGAAGGACAGATAGAGACATGGACAGCCTTGGAGAGTCCAATGGCCAGAGCATGATTCTCCTCAGAAGCCAGTACTATGCTAATTTTGTAGACAGCTAAATTAATTGGATACATTGTAGGCAGTTAGACAGGGCAAGCCCTTGAGGGAGTAAATACAGAAGAAAATTGAAGCCTATTTACTGAAAGGCCAGGATTCAAAAAAGAGGAACTACTATACCCATATTCTTCCCCCAGGGATGAACGGCGGTGGTTGATTTTCTAAATAGGCATCAATCACCGTGGGTGGGGACCAAAACCTCCTTAGCCTATTCTTTCCAGGAATTCCTTGTTTGGTCCATGTATGCTTGCTATGTGACTTGCTTCCCAATTTGATCCCCATTTAATCAATATTACATAAGTGACTATACTTGTTGTAATCTTGGTTGATCACAGTTTTGTCCCACCTGGTGATTTCCCATTGGATCAATATTACCTAAGTGACTATACTTGTAATGTTCTTAGTTGACTGTAATTTTGTCTCATTTTGTACCCACTTCACCTCATGGCTTTGCTAAATAAAATGCCTTTGAGAAGCGGGGTGGGCAGGCAACCCACTTTCTGGTCCCCCTTCTGTCTCTCTTAGACAAAAGCATTCTTTCAATAAATTCTTCATACTCTTAACTGTCATACCTGGCCTGAATGAAATCTTTACAAGTAAACAGGCCACTCTCAGCAAACAACAGGCTATTCTCAGTAAACAAGACAGATGGCAATAAAAAAAATTTAAAATAGAGTATATAATCTCTCTCATGCCTAGAAGTTTAGTGATTGTCTACACACCTGTGCTAACCATACTTAGACCCTCAGTCATAAATATTCCTTATGATCATAGCCCCCCTTTCAATGCCTATATAAACCTAATTTTCTTTTCATCTAGCTGCTGATATCTATCTCTTGATGTCAGCCCATCCACACACGGATGTAATGGATTTGGCTTTTCCCAGTGTTGTAGACAGCACACATGAAACCACTCATTTAAATAGGCTTTTGAAAGAAAAGTTTCTTCCAGTAAAGAGAGACTAAAATCAGGGAGTAAAATCAGGGATAAATTCTAGCAGCCGGCTGGGAAAAGCCAAGTTTATTACATCAGTGTGTGGATAGGTTGACACTGGGAGAAAGATAGCAGCAGCTAGCTGGGAGAGAGCTCATCCATGAGTGGATGAGCTAACACCAGGAGAGAGACATTAGCAGCTAACTGGGAGAGGAATCCGGCTTACACAGATACTGAAGAGGCTAAGGAATCTGGGCTGAGTGTTTATGATTGAGTCAAGGACAGTTTGGGCAGGTGTGTAGACACTCACTGGACTTTTTGGCGCTCGGGAGATGTCTTCTGTTTACTCCGAAATAGCCTGTCGTTTGCTGCAAGTGGCCTATTTGCTTGTAAAGATCTCACTTAAGTCAGGCATGACAGCCAGCTAGCTGCTGAAATCTGCCCCTATTGCAGGCTCTACTCACTGGAATAAACCTCTATTCTCACAAAGCCTATCTCCGAGTGTCCTCAGGCGCGCCATTTATAACATTAACCTCCGTTGTTCCTAGAATTCATTATTTGGTTTTAGAGAACACAAACTTGGTGTGTCTGGACATCTAGCAGGTTGGGAGTTACAATATTTCCCTTACATTAATTATTTTGATTATTTGAAGGTCCTATATCAGCCATAGATCATATGCCCTGTATCAATAGGACATCCTGATCTTAAAGGGAAAGCGGTGGGAGGCTGTGTGGGTGGGCAAACTTGAGACTCAGCAGCTGCAGAGGGCACAGTCTCAGGGCGGCTGCTACACTTCCCCAAGGTTTCCCTCCAGGAGCCCTATCAGGCTCTCACGGTGAACATCAGGAAAACTCCCTTCCTACTTCCTGCGGGGGGGGGGGGCTGAGGCATGTAGCCATCTCTTCTTCCTAACAGGGGCTGCCCTCAAGAGGAACCCTTTCCTAGAATCTAGAAAAGTCTAGAGTCCACCTACTGTGCTTGCTCTGGTCTCTATTTCACCTGAGGAAGGAAAATACCCAGGCACAACACCCTTTGGGTCTCGGTCTCTCTCTCTCTCTCTCTCTCTCTCTCTCTCTCTCTCTCTCTCTCTCTCTCTCTCTCTCTCTCTCTCACGTTTGCAGTACATGCATTTTATAGTCCTCTTGGTGAGTTTGTACATGTGTATCTGAGGGCATC